>NW_007246439.1:14694-92387 GCF_000164805.1 Carlito syrichta
GGAATTACAGGCATGCGCTACCACCCCTGGCTGATTTTTTGATTTATTGTAGAGATGAGTTCTCGCTGCCCAGGCTGGTCTCGAACCCGCGGGCTCAGGCAAACTAAAAAACTTCTGTACAGTGAAGGAAATAATTAACAGAATAAATAGATAAATTACAGAATAGTAGAAGATATTCACAAACTAGACTCTAATAAAAATATCTATAATCTACAAAAAATAAAACATAGCAAGAAAACAGCACACCATCCCCCATTTAAAATTGGACTAATCACATAAACGGACATTCTGAAAGGAATAGACACAAATGGCCTAACAAACATATGACAAAAATACTCTTTTATATTTGCTTATGCTTGATTTATGTCCAATTATGTGGTCGATCTTAGAATATGTTCCACGTGGTGATGAGTAGAATGTATATTCTGTGGTCTTTGGATGGAGTGTTCTGTAGGAAACAATTAAGTCCATTTGGTCCAGAGTCTCATTGAGGTTCCGGATCTCCTTGCTGAGTTTTTGTCCTGATGATCTGTCTAGGATTGTGAGTGGGGTATTAAAGTCCCCAGTTATGATGGTGTTAAGAGTCAATATATTTCTTTAGTTTTCCTAGAAGTTGCTTTATGAAAGTTGGCGCACCTATGTTGGGTGCATATATGTTTAAGATAGATATTTCTTGCTGATGGAGTGAACCTTTTATCATTATGTACTGGCCCTCTGTATCTTTTTTAATTTTTGATAGCTTAAATGGTATTTTGTCTGAAATTAGGATCGCGACTCCTCCTTTCTTTTGTGTTCCATTCGCCTGGAAATTTGTTTCCCATCCTTTTACTTTGAGTCTGTGTGTGTCCTTTCTAGTGAGATGGGTCTCTTGAAGGCATATATTGTTGCCTTGTGATATTTTATCCATTTTGCCATTCTATGTCTTTTCAGTGGTGAGTTTAGTCCATTCACATTCAGGCTAATTATTGAAATGTGAGAGTTTGTCCCTATCATAGAGTTCTTATAGAGTTGTTGTTCTTCCACTTGGTTTTTTTTTGTGTGTGTGTTTCTTTTGGTTTTGGGGTTGGTTCATGTATATTTTATTCTTTTCCCTGTACTCTTGTGAAGAATGTTGTTCTTTTTTCCTTTTCTTCTGTGTTTAGTACTTTCTCAAGTGTTTCATATAGAGATGGCTTGATGGCAGCATAAGTTCTTAGGGATTGGATATCTGGGAAAGATTTTAATTCTCCCTCACTAATGAAGCTTAGTTTGGCCGGGTAGGTTATTCTTGGTTGAAATTGTTTATCTTTTAGGACTTTGCAGATAGGGCTCCGAGCTCTCCTAGCCTGCAGAGTTTCTGTAGATAAATCTGCTGCTATTCTGGTTGGTCTTCCATGGTAGGTGATCTGGCCTTTTTCTCTTGCTGCCTTTAGGATTTTTTTCTTTTATGCCAACTTTGTTTAGGCAAATTATTATGTGTCTAGGAGTTGGTCTTCTCATTTGTTGTCTTGCAGGGGTTCTCTGAATCTCTTGTGTTTGAATTTTTGCATCACTGATTAGATAAGGGAAGTTAACCTCCCATATGACCCTGCAATCCCCTACTGGGAATATACCCTGAAGAACTCAAATCACTCTATAAAAAAGATACCTGTATATGTATGTTATCGTAGCATTGTTTACAATAGCAAGAACCTGGAAGCAACCAGGCTGCCCATCAAAAGAGGACTGGATTAAAAAAACGTGGTACATATACATGATGGTATACTACGCAGCCATAAAAAAGAACAAAATCATGAATTTCGCAGCAACCTGGATGGAACTAGAGTCTATAATACTGAGTGACCTCTCACAGAAACAAAGATCCGAGTATCACATGTTCTCACTCATATAATGAACCTTGAACATCCAATGTAATACTATAAGAAAATGACTGATGGTACTGGGAAATGATGGGGGGGAGGGATATGGGATTAACAGTAGCAAATATCTGTCTGGGGATGGGGAAACACCTCTTTTCAACAGGGTGCCTGAATGAAACGTAATTGTATACCTAACCCTTAACTGTACCCCACAACATCATAATAAAAAATATTAAAAAAAAATACTAGTCACTAATTTCTAGGCAAATAAAAATTAAAACCACAGTAAAAAAATACCTTACTCCAATTGGAATGATCATTAGTTAAAAAAAAAATTAAAATGTTGTAGATGTGGAGAAAATGGAGCACTTACACACTGTTGTTGGGAATGGAAATTATTATATCCTTTATGGAAATCAGTATGATACTATTTCTCAAATAACTGAAAGTTGATCTCCCATTTGATCTAAGAATGTACTACTTGATATCATATAATTAGTCACATGTTAGAGCAGCATAATTCACTGTTGGAAAGATGTGAAATCAATCGAAATGCCCATCAACTGATAAGATGATAATATTAATGTGATATTCACACAGACACACACACACACACACACACACACACACACACACACACACACACGCCATGGAATATTATTCAGCCATCCAAAAGGTTGAAATATTGTCTTTTGCAGCATTCTGGATGTAATTGGAGACCATAAATCCTAAATGAATTGACATGAGAGTGGAAAACTAAATACTGCAAGGTCTCATTTATAAGTGGGAGCTAAGCAAAGAGTCTGCAAAGATGTAAACAAATGGTATCATGAACATTAGAGACTCTGAGTGGAAAGAGTGAAGAAAAATAGAATTGAAAAATCACATATTAGGTACAATGTGGTGCTAGTGGGGGTGATGGGTATATTAAAGCCCAGACTTAACCAGTAATCAATATAGCAGTGCAACCAAAACCACTTTGTACCACCTAAAGCTATTTTAATTTTAATAAAAGGCATAGATTTTTTAAAACACCCAAACAGAAACAATGAATTATTGCCTGATGTTTTAGAATGTCCATTATCAAAAAGATGAAAGACTAGTGTTGGTTACAATGTGGAGACATTGGAATTAATGCACAGAGTGAATGGGAATGTATTATTACAACCAACACGAGAAACATAATGCAGATTACTTAACAGATTAACAAGGGAATTATCATATGATCCAATAATTTCAGTTTTGAGTATTTATTACAATACTCAAACACATAGAAGCATGGCCATGTTTATTAAAGCATGACTAACAAGACATGGAAATGATGTAATTGTCCATCAAAAGGTAAACTGATAAAAACAACAAAAAGAAATAAGGGCATAAAAAAAGCAATAATAATAATAACAACAACAACAACAAAAGCAAAAACAAAAAATTTCCTTCCCCAGAATATACATTAAGGTTCAACATGGCCTTGCTCAGTGACTCAGCCTGTGATCCCAGCAATTTGGGAGGCTGGGGTGAGTGGACTGCTTGAGCCTGTGGTTGGAGATCAGTCCAGGCAACTTGGCGAGACCCTGTCTCTACAGTAAATAAAAGTTAGTAGTAGCAGGTGCCTGTAATTCCGGCTATGTGGAAGGCTGAGATGGAAGGATCACCACATCCCAGCAAGTCGAAGTGGGGTAGCTCTGGATGTGCCATTGCCCTCCAGCTTGGAAATGGAGTGAGATTCTAGCTCAAAAAAATAAAAAGGGTATCAACATTATCAGTAATTACTTTAAAAATAAATAACCTCATGCACCAAATAAAAGAGAGTTTATAAAACATAGTTTTCAAAACAGAGTTTATTTTTAAAAGTTTATAAAGCAAAACAAAATGCTGCTCAACTACGTGCTGCTCATAAGAAACTCTCTTGAAACATGGCATAGGTAGGTTAATAGTAAAAGGATGAAATTAGAAATATTATGATAACATGTCTTAAAATGTAAAAAAGTAAGAGCAGTTATTTCAATATCAGAATAAGTGATCTCAAAGCCATAAAATTTACTAAACATGTATCAGCAGAGTCCTATTTCATTCAAGAAATTGAATTCCTAATCTTAAAATTTCTGAAACCTAAATCCCTAGGCCCAGATTACATGATGAGACAATGTTACCAAACATTTTAAGAATGATTAGCACAAATTTGACACAATGCATTCTAAAAAATAAAAAGAACAGAGTAGATATCCCACCTAAAATGTCAGAAATGATGAAAACAGAAGACAGTGCCACATCTTTAAAGCACAGATATGTGCTGCATAATGACATTTTGGTCAACATCAGACTGCATTTATGATTATATATAGAGGTTATAATGGAGTAGAAAAGTTTCTATTTCCTAGAGACATTGTAGATGTTGTAAAGTTGTAGTACACACATTCCTCACATGTCTGTAGTGAAGCCAATGTAAGCAAAACTACTGCACTAACAGTCATATAAAAGAATAGGACATAAATTATGTGCACTACATAATATTTGATCATAAATGACTGTTGATGGTTTATGTATTTACTGTACTATACTTTGGGCAAATATTTTAGAATATTCTCCCACTCATATATAAAAAAATTAACTGTAAAACAGCATCAGTGAGTACTTCAAGGAATATTCTAGGAAAAAGGAATTGTTATCATAGAAAATGACAGCTACATGCATGTTAATTGCCTCTAAAGAACTTCCAGTGGGACATGATACAGAGGAGAAAGATTTTGATACTGATGATCCTGACCCAGTGTAGGCCCAGGCTAATGTGTGTGTTTGTGAATTAATTTTAAACACAGAGTTAAAAAATGGTAATAACAATTAAAAATAGTGAAAAACGTATAGAATAGGTATTTAAGATAAAAAATGCTTGTGTACAGCTGTACAATGTGTTTGTGGTTTAAGTTAAGTATTATCACAAGAGTTACAAAGTTAAAATATTTAAGGAAAAACTAGCAGGTAGGATTATTTATATTGAAGACAGCAAAGTTTTTAATAATTTTAGTGTAGCCTAAGTGTACAACGTTTATAAGATCTACGGTGTTGTACAATAATACCCTAGGCCTTCATATTCTCATATTCATTCTTGACTCTCTCAATGACTTGTCCAGAGCAATTTCCAGTTTTGATAACTTCATTCATAGTAAGTACTCCATAAAAGTATACCATTTTAATCTTTGATAATGAATTTTTCCTGTTCTTTCTATGTTAAAGTGTTTTTATATATACAAATACTTAACATTGTGTTATAATTACCTACAGTGTTCAGAACAAGTAACATGCTTTTCAGACTTCTAGCCTAGAACCAATAAGCTGTAGTATATAGCCTGGTAATGTAGTTAGCTGTATACTCTAGGTTTATGCAAATGTACTCGATGTTTGCACAATGATGAAATCACCTAACAAGCACTTCTCAGAAGGTATCCTTATGGATAAGCTACACTTGACTGTATTTAAATGAGAATACTTGTACCTCTGTATTGTATACTCAACAAAAAAACTCTCAAGGTTGATATGGAAATAGGCATTTTCCAATGAAAGAAACATAAGAGAACTGGTTACTACAAAGGTGTTCTTAAAAGGAAGAAATGCCAAAGAAAGTTTTTGAGGCTGTAAGAAAACTCTGCAAGATAAAAATGTAATGTGTTAGCAAAGAAGGAAGACCAATAGAAATGGATAGTATCTTGACAAGTACATACTAGATTGTTTTTCCTAAGTTTTAAAAAATATACATGACTGGAAAAAGCAAAAATTATAAAGTTGCCTTTGTGAGGGGAGATAATGCATATGGATGAAATATACAAGATAACTATAATATAAAACTGAAGTAGGCTTTGAAGTTTAATATGAAAAGATAAAATTGCATTGTTTCCCAAAAGTCTGTGAAAAGATGCATGTATCTTTTATATCTATCTAGTTATAGATAGGTAAAGAGATCTAGATTTACTTGGAGTATACATTTGTATATCTATTTCTGTATGTATGTATGTATGATAGGACACCCCTCAAAAGCCATAATTATCTTCTGGAGGTGGGGGACCCTCGTAATGTACACTCTGCATTTGCTCCTCCAAATTAAATGGTAAACCAAGGGTTTATATAAAAATTTTGAGAATGTTGTGTCATACTTTGTGGAGACACATCCCAAGTAGTGGCAATTAGTTGACCATTTCTTCCAAAATGACAACATACCAACACAAACTATGTTGATACTCAGCAATTTATTTTAAAAAGAGGGGTGACCAACCTGGTCCCTCACACTCACCCAATCTCTGCCTGTAGGACTTTTTTTTTGCTTACCTGCATGTTCTCAAAGGAAAATGATATACTGGAAGAAGTGAAACAAATCAGGCGGAAACAATGAAAGGCATAAAAATCGACAATCTAAATAATTGTTTGAGTAGTTGAAAAAGCATCCTGATAGACATACTGGATCAAATGGAGAGGACTTTGAAGGTGACAGAAGTTTAAATATGCAAAAATAATTTTTGATAAATATATTCCAGTTATTTGGGTCCCCTCATATATGTATTTATATTAATGTCCAGTGCAATCACTAAAATGTAACAGATAGAAACATAGCAAAAATTCCAGTGGAGCACTTAAAATGAACTACTAAAACATGTTCAAATACTTTTTCAAAAGGCAGAAAAGGAAGGAAAAAAAAGAAAAATAAATATTAAGGACAAAAAAAATATAGCAGAACAATTTACCTAAATTCAAACATGTCAGTAATTATATTCAATGTAGATAGCTTAAGCACATCAATTATTAAAAGACAGAATTTGACAGCTTGAATTTTAAAAAATAACGACATCTATTGACAAAAAATTTTATATTTAATTTGAAAATATTAAATTATGTGAAATTATGTGCCAGGCAAACCTATCTTTTTTGGTTCAAGCTGCTGTAACAAATATTATGAATTTGGTGGCGTATAAACAATCAGTTATTTCTCATGCTTCCAAAGGCTGGGAAGTACAATACCACGTCTCTGCAGATTCTGTGTCTACTAAAAGTCCATTTCTCATGGATGGCAGCTTGTTGCTACAACTTCATATGTTGTTTCATGTCCTCCACATCCACAGTTTCACATTCCATGTTTTCAGGTTTAAGTTACATGCCATTCAGATTAATGTGATAATCTCTTCTTCCAGAAACTTGAGTCATCTCTTTGTCCAGCATCTTCACCTTGTCTATGCTGTGCACACATTAATTACTTAAAGGCCATCTATTTTATTAGTTTGACTGTCAAGCTATTGCACTATTTATGTCCACATAAATCTTATTAATTTTGTACTTGTCCCAAAGTGAAAAAAGAGTGATCTGGTAATTTGGATATGCCAAAGAAGAGCCATGAAGTGCTTCCTTTAAATGAAAAGATGAAAGTTCTCAACTTATAAGACAAAAAAAATTTGTATTCTGAGGTTTCTGAGAACTATATTAAAAGTCAGTCTTGTATCTCTGAAATTGCAAAGCTGGGAGAAAAATTTGTACTTGTTTTCTGTTGTACCTCAAGCTGCAAAGGGATATATACGGACTACCTGAGGTTTCAAGCATTTGCTGAGGGTGTTAGAATGTATTCTCTTTAGATAAGGGGAGACTACTTAGTGAAGGGTGAACAAGGAAGTTCCTCAGGCTGTTAACAAATTATACCAAAGGCAAACATAGTATGTTAGCAATGAAGTTAGAGCAATAGAAATGGTCAGTATTTGGGTAAATATGTACTGGATTATTTTTCTACTCTGAAGTATAAAAAAATACATGAATGTAAAACGTCAAAATTGTAACACTGTTTGTATGTGAAGAGAGATTCTCTCCCTTGGACATCTTTTATAATCTTCCATTAAGGAAGGTGCTGAATGGCCCCACTCTGAATAGCATAATATTGAGAATTTATTCCAACATATGAATTTTGGGGGACAAAAACATTCAGATAAAAGAATTCAGCCCCAAGAATTTGGTTTCAACAAAGTTCTGCCCTTCTCTGATATAAAATACATACATTTTATACCAATAACCCCCAAAGTCTTAACTTGTTTCTACATTAACTTTACAGTTAAAGTCCAAAGTCTCAACTAAATCAGAAATGAGACAGACTCATCTAAAGATTCATCCTGAGAAAAAGTGATCTTCAGATACTGTACAATCAACCATGTTGTGTGCTTCCAAAATACAATGGTGGGACAGGAATTGTAGAGACATTCCCAAAAGGGAGAAACAGGAAAGAAGGAAAAGTGGCAGATCCTGAACAAACCAAAAGTCTTCACCAGCAATTGACAGGCTTGCCACTAATTGTTTTACTGCTTCTGGTAGAAACAGCATAAGTCTTTCCTGGTAACTCTGAAAAAAAATCCTAAATTGAATCTAGTTTGCCAGGCATTGAATTATGTGGCCTCTACTGAAACCAGACAAAGATACCATACATCTTGAATCATAAGAGGTAAGCTGGAACATTTACTATCTTCATTTAATACATAAAAACATTAAGAAAATTAAAGTGACCATTGTGTAAACTACATGGTTGATGTGGCTACTCAAATTCAAATATTACAATTCTAATACAGAGTTTTTGTTTGTTTGTTTGTTTTAAGGTACCCATGAGAAAATCAAGAATTCCCTATTTTGAATAGTTGAAAGAAAGTATGGGTGTATATCTTTTCCTGGATTTCCCCAGCTGCTGACATAATGGAGTTATTGCCATTCGAAGTATGAGTAAGCTTTTATTCAATCAATCATCATTATTTATTGTTTATGGAGAACGTATTCAAGGCACACAGAGAAACCAAAAAAATCAGTCCATGCATTCATTTAACAATATTAGGATATTTTAAAAACATTTTCAACACGTGTATATGAGAAATGCCAAAGAATTCACAGAGAGGATAAAAAATACAACAGATCATTTATGACAAAGTCGCCACTAACAACAACTGGGGAGAATAGAACTTATTCAGTAAATGGTGCTGGAAAAACTGGAGCACATGCAGAAGATTAAAATAAGACCCTTACCTATCACCACAAACAAAAATCTACTCTAAATGGCTCAAAGACCTAAATGTAAAATCTTAGACTATAAGAACCTTAGAAAATGCAGAAGCACCCTTATGGAAATTGGAACTGGCAACCAATTCCTGATCAAAACCCCAAGTGCCCATGCCATAAGAGATAAGATAGATAAGTGAGACCTCATTAAACTGACAAGCATCTGCAAAGCAAAAGAAACCATCAAGAGAGTGGGAGACAGACGATATACTGGGAAAAAATATTTGCCGACTGTATATCTGAAAAGGTCTAACATCCAGGATCTATAAGGAAATTAAATATACCCCAAAGAAAAAAACAAGCAGCCCTATTAAAAAGTAGGCAAAAGATATGAATAGACACTTCTCAAAAGAAGACATACAAGCAGCCAACAGATACATGAAAAAATGCTCAGCCTCTCTAATCATCAAACAAATGCAAATTAAAACTACACTGAGGTACCACCTAGCTCCAACCAGGATGGCCAACATCAATAACTTGAAAAACAACAGATCCTCGAGAGGTTGCAGGAAAAAGAGAACAGTTCTACGCTGTTGGTGGAAATGTAAACTGGTACAACCTCTGTGGAAAATACTGTGGGAATTCCTAAAAAATCTAAAAATAAACATCCCATATGACCCAGCAATCCTCCTTTTGGAAATATATCTGGAGAAACTCAAATCATTCTACAAAAAAGATACCTGTGCATGCATGTTTATTGCAGCACTATTCAAAATAGCAAAGACATGGAACCAACCATGCTGCCCATCGAAAGCAGACTGAATTTTAAAAATGTGGTATATATACATAGTGGACAAAATTATGAACCTCACAGCAATTTGGATGGATTTAGAGTCTGTGATACTAAGTGATCTATCTCAGAAACAAATAACAGAGTACCACAAGTTCTCACTCATAAGCAGACTCTGAACAGTTATCATAATACTGTAAAAAAGGGATTTGCAGTATTGGGAAACAGCCAGGGGAGCAGACTTCAGCAATAAGGGCACCTGATCTCAAACCAGATGATTTGGGGACCAAAGTGAGGCCCAAACTTTACCTGTTACGTGACCATTTGTGTACCTAACCCTAAATGTATTCCACATCTTCAAAATAAAAATTTAAAAACAATTCAGAGGAGTAGGGATACAACTGATTTGGAGGCAATTGTGAAAGGTTTCCCAGAAGTGGCAACAATGTATGGGTTATATGAATGTGTAAAACAAGTTTAGGATGATTAACATTAGAATATATTCTAGTTGGTGGAAAGGGATAATGTGATCAAAGTTGGTAGAAACTAATGGCCAAAGAAATATTGGGCAACAAGACTTTTCTGGGATTATTTCATGTGACATTTTACAAGTTATTTCAACCCTCTTGTTAACATACATAATCTGTAAAATAAATATGCTAGATCACATACATTTAATTTCCCTTAATGCAAATGATAATTTGTGATAGTTTCCTCTATAAAATTCACTGAATTCATCCTTTTACACAAATGGATTTGTTTATTCTTCACAATAATCCTGTAGTGCAGACCCCAATGATGTAGACCCTTGCAACTTTAATGATTACACTAATCAGCAACTTTTAACAAGCAACATCTGGATATTATCTAAAAATACCAGTGATTGGGTTCCATACTACACAGAGTAAGGAGCTTAGCTCTTGTACAAGGTTCTCAGTTGTTAAATTTGTGAATTCAGTTCTAAGAAGCCCTGATGCTTAAACACTATTGCCATTATTGCCACTGTGACTATTGCAATTTTATAGAACTCTAACCAAACAGCTACAGTAGTTTGTTCAAGATCATTTAGCAAAAATGTGATAGAACAAGTTTTTATCAAGGGAATTAGGCCAAGCACTTAGCCATTGTTCTGGCACCTTTAATTTCTATGGGTCTATGAATCTACACAGTTATAGGGAGAGGATTTAGTTGGAAAGTAAAACATAGCAGGGTAGACATAAGATTGCATTGCAGCCTACAGAAATTCATCTTAGAAAAATGAATGCTTTCTACTTATTAAAAGTAGAGATAATAGTACAAATTCCTATATTATATAAGAAATTTTAAAGCATATGGGCAATAAAATGAGTAATTTGTATTAGAGGAGTATGAAAATATCTCAGAAATTCTTGGGTGATTTTTCTTGAGTATGTGACAAGAATTTTACAATTTTTAATGTCATACTTAGAGAAGTTTAAGGAAAACTCAAATATATCTCTTCCTCAGACTTAATATATGCTGAAATAATAAAAGTTTTTTGAAATAAAACATAGATTTCCATATGCCAATATCACATTTTTTATTCCAACACTTTCTCAATATCATAGCTTCAATTATTGCCTAAATCTATTTCAAGATGACACCAAAAATTCACTAGCCATTGAATCAGTGTATTTGACTGCCTTTTATTTTTTACATAATGGCACAGCTAATTAAACTAGTTGTTGAAATTAGTTGTTGGCTGAATCTTAATGCAAGGTCAAAATCTCAGAGGCAGCAATTTCTTCTTTGTCTTATATTAGCCTTAGTACTGAGATTAGATCAGTAAGGGTGCATTCCATGTAGAGTGGCTGGCATGTGAAAGTTTTTTTCTGCTTTGTTTTTTCTTGTAACATACCAATGCTGAGTTAGCCTCTCCAAGCCTTTAATAATTGGAATTTTTGTTTTGGAGATGCATAGAGGATTTACTTGTCTGGCAACAAGATTAGTATACTTTTAACAAGTTCATGTGTCTTATAGAATGCCAGACAGAAAATTTTATCTGTGCTTTTTATATGTCCCTGTTTTTACATAATAATAGTCCATACTTCTTTATTTAAGTCTTATTTCATACTTCTGATAATAACACAGATTTGTGTCTTAAAACCAAGGTGTAATGAATCTATTTTTATGTTTATACCAATATGTTATCTCTTTTATATTTGTAATAGGAACAGAATCTTTCAAGAAGTTCTGAAATACCCAAGATTCCTTTCAAAGACTTATTTGTTCCTGTTAGACAGCAGTATTCATTTCCTTCTTTGAGTTCTTGAGCAATGACTATCCATCCAAATTTAATTACTTGAAGTGTTCTTAAAAATATCTATGCTTGGTCTGAAACTTCAGAGGTTTATTTATAAATATATAGTTGGGGTTGATTTTTTAAAGTTCTGCAAGTGATACCAATGTGGAACACAGGCTGGGGACTACATTCAACATATAAATATATAAACTTTTTGAAGTGTTCTGAAAAAATTGGGGTAGAGATCTGGAAGTGTGATACTTCCTGCTTTGTTTCTGCTAAGGATTGTTTTGTCTATTCATGTTCATTTATGTTTCCGTGTGAATTTCTGTATTTCCATTTCCACGTCTGAGAAGAATGATGTTGGTAATTTAATGGTATTGCATTGAAACTATAGATTGTCTTTGGTAGGATGGACATCTTAACAATTCTGATTCTTCCTATCCATGAGCATGGAATATTTTTCCATTTGTTTGTGTCTTCTTGTATTTCTTTGAGCAGTGTTTTGCAGTTCTCACTTGTAAATGTCTTTCACCTCTCTGGTTAGGAAGATGCCAAGATAATTCTTTTATTCTTTTTCTTTTTTTTTTTTTTGTGGCTGTTGTGAATGGTATTGTGTTTTTGGTTCTCTGCCTGCTTGTTGTTGGTTTATAAGAACACCACTGTCTTTTGCACATTTGTTTTGTAACCTGACACTTTGCCAAAGTTCTTTATAAGTGTTAGCAGGTTTTTGATTGATTCTCTTGGATTTTCGAGATATAGGATCAAATCATCAGCAAAGAAGGCTAACTTAACTTCCTCTTTTCCTAATTGGATAGCCCTGATTACCTTCTCTTGTCTAATTGCTCTATCTAGGACTACCAACACAATGTTGAATAAGAGGGGTGAGAGTGGAAGCCTTGTCTTGCTCTGATTTCAGGGGAAACGTTTCCAATTTCAGTCCATTTTGCAATATTCTAGCTGTTGGTTTATCATAGATGGCCCTTACTATTTTAAGGTATGTTCCTTTCATACCTAGGAATTTGAGGGATTTTATTAAGAAGGGATGCTGAATTTTGTCAAAAGTTTTTTCTGCATCTACTGATATATTCATATGGTTCTTATTTTTACATCTGTTGATGTATTTAATTACATTTATATTCTTGAGTTTGTTGAACCGATCCTGCATCCTGGGGATAAAGTCTACTTGGTCATGGAGGATGATTTTTGAGATATGTTTTTGGATCTGATTTGCTAGAATCTTTTTGAGGATTTTTGCATTTATGTTCATACGGGACATTGGCCTGTAGTTCCTTTTTGTTGCTGTTGAATCTTTACCAGGTTGGGTATCAATGTGATGTTAGCTTCATAAAATGGTTTGGGGAGAATTCCGTCTTTCTCAATTGCCTGGAATACTTTCAATAGGATTGACATAAACTCTTCTTTTTACTTTTTTAGAATTCTTTTGGAAAGCCATTTGGTCAAGGACTTTTTTTTGTAGTTTTCTTATGACACAGTCAATTTACTGCATTGCTATGGATCTATTTAGTGTTTCAATGTCTTCTTGTTTCAACCTTGGGAGGTTGTATAATATAAGAAAGCCCTCCATTTCATCTAGGTTATCAAGTGTGTTTCAATGGAGGTGTGCATAGTAATCTCTGATAATCTTCTGTATTTTTTTGAGGTCGTTTGTGATTTGATCTTTTGTATTTCTGATTGTGTTTATTTGGGCTTTTTTTCTCTCTTGCTTGGTCATTCTGGCTAGGGGCCCATCAATCTTGTTAATTCTTTCAAAGAAGCAACTTTTTGCCTTGTTGATGTTTTCTATGTTATTTTTGTCTTCTATGTTTCGTATGTGGGCTCTTTGGTGATCTGGATTCTTCTGCTAAAGTTAGGGTTTTGGTGGTCTTGGTCTTGTCTTTCCAGCTCCATTGGTTGATTTGTTAGGCTGTTAACTTGTGATTTTTCCATTTCCTTGATGTGTGTTTGCAGAGATATAAATTCCCCTCTTAGAACTATTTTCATGATATCCCAGAGGTTTTGGTAAGATATTTCTTCAATTTTTCCAAGAATCTTTTAATTTCTGTTTTGATTTCAGTGTTGACCCAGTAGTTGTTCAGCATCATGCTGTTTAGTGTCCATGTCTTAATGGACTTTAGGGAAGTTTTGCTGGTGTTGATATTTATTTTTATTCTACTGTGATCTGAGAAGGTGCCTGGTAATATTTCAACCTTATGGAATTTGTTTATGCTTGATTTATGGCTGAGAATGTGATTAATGTTGGAGTACATTCCATGTGGTGGGTGGAGTATTAGGTAGGTATCTATGAAGTTCATTTGGTCAAGTGTAAAATTGAGGTTCGGATTACTTCCAAACTTAAAACTTTACTATAAGACTCTAATAATCAAAACAACCTGATATTGGACAAGGACAGGCATATGGACCAATGCAACTAGAAAGAGATTCTGGAAGCAAAGCCTCAATTTCTCAACCAGCTCAGCTATGGCAAAGCCTTCCAGAGTAATCACCGGTGAGAAGAGAAAACCTACTCAGTAAATGCTGTTGGGAAAACTGGCAGATCACATTCAGAAGATTGAAACAGGACCCCTACCTTTCACCATACACAAAAATTAACTCTAAATGGATCAAGGACCTCAGCGTAAAACCTCAAACTAAAAGAATCTTTAAAATGCAGGAGATACCCTTATGGAAATTGTAACTGGCAATTAATTTCTGATTAAAACCCCAAGTACCCACACCAGAAGATATTAAGATAGACACGTGGGACCTCATCAAACTGAGACGCTTCGGCAAAGCAAAGAATTCATCCAGAGAGTAAGGAGACAGCCTACTGAATGAGAAAAAAATATTTGCCAACTGTATATATGAAAAGGTCTAACATCTAGGATCCACAAAAAACTCAAATTCACCAAAAGGAAAAAAAAAAACACACACACAAACAACCCCATTAAAAGGGTGGGCAAAAGACATTAACAGACACTTCTCAAATGAAGATGTATGGGCAGCCAATGGACACATGAAAAGGTGTTCAGCCTCACTAATCACCAGAGAAATGCAAATCAAAACCACATTGAGATACCACCTAAACCCAGTAAGAATGGCCATGATTAATAAAACAAACAACAATAGATGCTGGCGAGGATGTGGAGAAAAAGGAAGGCTTCTATATTGCTAGTGGAAATGAAAACTGGTTCAACCTCTTTGGAAGACAGTCTAGTGATTTCTGGAAGAACTAGAAATTGACCCTCCATATGACCCAGCAATTCCCCTATTGGAAATATACCCACAGGAACTTAATCTTTCTACAAAAAAGATACCTGCGCACACAAGTTTGTTGCAGCTTTATTCACTATAGCAATAACATAAACCCAATGATGTTGCCCATAGAAACTGGATTGGATAAAAATAATGTGGTACATATACACAATGAAATATTATGCAGCCATAAAGAAGGACAAATATAGGGGCTTTGGAACAACTTCATTGGATTTAGAATCTATCACACTCAGGGATGTATCATATAAACAAAGAACAGAGTGCTCATATGTTCTCACAAGGCTCTAATGTGTTTATTCTGTGTTAAATTGTATTTTCTTTTGTGCTAAATACCATATATTTATTTTCATCCAAATATAATTCTCATTATATGTCAGTTAAATTAATTCCCTTGATCCAGTCAATTAATACTCTGCCAGTTTATACTTTTTAGTTTAATTTTTAAAAGTGATAGAATGCTGAGCACAGTGGCTCACACCTATAATCCCAGTAGTTTGGGAGCTGGAGGTGAAAGGGTTGCCTGAGCTCACAGTATTGATATGAGCCGGGGAAACTTGGCCAGACCTCATCTGTATTCAAAAAAAAAATTATTAGCTGGGTGTGGTGGTGCATGCCCATAGTTCCAACCACTTAGAAGGCTGAGGCAGAAGGATCGCCTGAGCTTAGTGGCCATAAGTGTGCCAATGCACACTAGCCTGGGTGACAGATTGGGACTGCAACTGAAAAAGAAAAAAAAATGAAGTGATAGAAGCGACCGGGTGCGGTGGCTATTGCCTATTATCCCAGCACTTTGGGAGGCCAAGGAGAGAGGATTACTTGAGCCTATGGGTTTGAGACCAGCCTGGAAAACTTAGCAAGAACTCATCTCTACAAATAATCAAGAAAAACTGACGAGGTGTGGTGGTGTGTGCCTATAGTTCCAGCTCCATAGAAGGCTGAGGCCAAGGATCACTTGAGCCCAGCAGGTCGAGAATGCTGTGACTATGAGTGTGCCACTGATGCAATTCAGCCTAGACCAGAGTGAGACTCCAACTAAAAAAAAAGTGATGGTAAAAGAGGTATTTATAGATTAAGCTATAAATACCTTTATAGCTTTATAGTTTTAGTTGTATAAGGTCATTAATCTTTATATCAATATGTTAAGAGTCAAATCATTGATACATTCATTTATAATATCAGTATTGTATAGATACTACTTTATTTGGTTTTCAATCTGTCTTTCTCTTAATTCTAATCTTCCTACACTCAGTCTTTCTTTCACTGAAATGTTTATCACTTATTTCTTTTTTTAATAATCAATATTTTTTATTATGATATTGTGGGGTACAGTTAAGGGTTAGGTATACAAATATGCTTTGTTCAGGCACCCTTGTTGATAAAAGGTGTCTCCCCGCCCCCAGACAAATATTACTACCATTAATCCCATCTCCCTTCCCCTCCCCCCCATAGTTTCCCACCACTGTTAGTCATTTTTTTATGTATTACGTTGGATGTTCAAGGTTCACTATATGAGTGAGAACATGTGATACTCAGATCTTTGTATCTGTGAGAGGTCACTCAGTCTTATAGACTCTAGTTCCATCCAGGTTGCTGCGAAATTCATGATTTTGTTCTTTTTTATGGCTGTGTCATATGCCATCGTGTATATGTACCACATTTTTTTAAATCCAGTCCTCTTTTGATGGACAGCATGGTTGCTTCCAGGTTCTTGTTATTGTGAACAATACTGCGAGAAACATACGTGTGCAGGTATCTTCTTATACAGTGATTTGAATTCTTCAGGGTATATTCCCAGTAGGGGGATTGTGGGGTCTTATGGGAGGTCAATATTTAGAGTTTTTAGGAATCGCCATACTGTTTTCCACAGAGGTTGCACTAGTTTGCACTCCTACCAATAGTGTAGAAGTATTCCCTTTTTCACCTCACCCTCTCCAGCAGCTATTATTTTTTGAGTTATTGATAATGGCCATTCTGACTAGAGTGAAGTGGTATCTCAGTGTGGTTTTGATTTGCATTTCCCTGATGATTAGTGAGGTTGAACATTTCTTCATGTGTCTGTTGGCTGATCGGATGTCTTCCTTTGAGAAGTTCTGTTCATATTTTTTGCCCATTTTATAATAGGGTTGTTTGTTTTTTGTTTTCAGCACATTTGAGTTCCTTGTAGATCCAAGATGTTGAACCTTTGTCAGACCTGGTGTTGGCAAATACTTTTTCCCAGTTTGTAGGCTGTCTCCCTGCTCTCTTGATGGTTTCTTTGGTTTTGCAGAAATTTGTCAGTTTAATGAGGTCCCACTTGTCTATCTTCTCTCTTATGGCCTGTGGGTTTTGGGTTTTGTTCAGGAATTAGATGCTAGTTCCAATTTCCATGAAGGTGTGTCCTTCATTTTCTAAGGATCTTATGGTTTGAGGTTTTACATTTAGGTCTCTGATCCATTTAGAGTTAATTTTTGTGCGTGGGGATAGATAGGGGTCCTGTTTCAATCTTTTGCATGTGGTCAGTCAGTTTTCCCAGCACCATTTACTGAATAGGTTCTCCTCTCCCCAGTGGTAGGTGGTGGAGGCTTTGTCGAAGATGAGTTGGTTGAGAAATTGAGGTTTTGCTTCTGGAATCTGAGTTCTATTCCATTGGTCTATATGCCTGTTCCTGTAACAATACCAAGCTGTTTTGATTACTGCAGCTTTATAGTAAAGTTTGAAGTCTGGAATGTGATACCACCTGCTTTGTTTTTTTTTGCTGAGGATTGTTCGGCTATTCTTGGTCATTTGTGTTTCCATATGAATTCCCGTGTTGTTCTTTCTAGGTCTGAGAAGTATATTGCTGGTAATTTGATGGATATTGCATTAAATCTACAGATTGCCTTAGGTAGTATGGACATCTTCCTAATGTTTATTCTTCTAATCCATGAGCATGGGATATTTTTCCACTTGTTTGTGTCATCTTTGATTTCTTAGAGTTATTTTGTAGTTTTCATTGTAAAGATCTTTCACATTTCTGGTTGGAAAGATGCCAAGGTATTTCATTTTTTTTGTGGCATTTGTGAATGGAATTGTGGTTTTTATTTGGGTTTCTGTTTGTTTATATTGGTGTAAAGAAGTGTGATTGTCTTTTGCACATTTATTTTATATCCCGGATTTGCCAAAGTCCTTTATTAGTGTAAGGAGGTTTTTGACAGATTCTCTTGGGTTTTCAAGGAACACAATCATGTCATCTGCAAAGAGAGATAACTTGACTTCCTCTTTTCCTATTTGGATACCCCTGATTGCCTTCTCTTCTCTGATTGCTCTAGCCAGGGCTTCCAATACTATTTTGAACAGGAGGGGTGTGAGTGGGCATCCTTGTCTTGTTCCAGTTTTCAGGGGAAATGGTTCCAATTTTTGTCCATTTAGGAGTATGCTGGTTGTGGGTTTCCCGTTGATGGCTTTTACTATTTTGAGGAATGTTCCCTGTATGCCTACATGTACGAGGGTTTTTATCTAGAAGGGGTGCTGGATTTTATCAAAAAGTTTTGTTGTATCTAATGATATAATCTTGTGGTTTTTGTTTGGACATCTATTGATGCATTTAATTACATTTATGGCTTTACAAATGTTGAACCAGTCTTGCATCCCAGGTATGAAGCCTACTTGGTCATGATGGATGACTTTTGAGATGTTTTGTTGAATCTGGTTCACTAGGATCTTGAGAATTTTAGCATCTATGTTAATCAAAGATATTGGCCTGTACTTCTTTTTCTTTGTTGGGTCTTTACCTGGCTTGGGTATCAATGTGATGTTAGCTTTGTAAAATGATTTGGGGAGAGTTCCATCTTTCTCAATCTCCTGGAATACCTTCAGTAGTATTGGTATCACCTCCTCTTTAAATATCTTGTAGAATTCGGCTGGAAAGCCATCTGGACCAGGGCTTTTTTTTGTAGGAAGTTTTCTTATTACGTGGTCGATTTCCTTGATTGTTATTGGTTTATTTAGGGTCTCAATTTCTTCTTGTTCCAACCTAGGTAGGTTGTGTGATGTCAGAAAGTCTTCCATTTCCTTCTGGTTTTCAAGTTTGTTTCCATACAAGTGTACGTAGTAGTCTCTAATGATCTTTTGTATTTCTTCAGGGTCAGATGTGACTTCATCTTTTGTGTTTCTGATTATGCTTATTTGGTTTTTTTCTCGTTTTTTCTTGGTCAGTCTAGCTAGGGCACCATCGATCTTGTGTATCCTTTCTAAGAACCAGCTTTTTGTTTCATTGATTTTTTTGTATTATGTTTTTGTCTTCCATGTCCTGGATTTGGGCTTTTATTTTGGTGATCTGAATTCTTCTGCTGAAATTAGGGTTTCTGTGGTCTTGATTTCCCAGCTTCCTTAGATGACTTATTAGGCTGTTAATTTGTGATCCTTCCATTATCTTCATGTGCGTTTTTTAGGAATATAAATTCTCCTCTTACTACAGTTTTCATGGCGTCCCAGAGATTTTGGTAAGATGTTTCTTTATTTTTATTTGTTTTCAGGTATCTTTTAATCTCTGTTTTGATTTCATCATTGACCCAGGAGTTGTTTAGCATCCTGCTGTTTAGTGTCCATGTCTTTGTGGGTTTTGGGGGGACCTTGTTGGTGTTAATGTTTATTTTTATTCCACTGTGATCCAAGAAGGTGCATGGTAAAAATTTGGTCCTTTTAAATTTGCTTATGCTTGATTTATGGCCAAGTATGTGGAAGATCTTAGAGTATGTTCCATGCGGTGATGAGTGGAATGTGTATTCTGTGGTCTTTGGATGAAGAGCTCTGTAGGTATCAATTAAGTCCATTTGATCAAGAATAACATTGAGTTTTTTGATCTCATTACTGATTTTTATCCTGATGATCTGTCTAGGGTTGTGAGTGGGGTATTAAAGTCCCCAGCTATGATGGTATTGGAGTCAATATCTTTTTTTAGTTTACCTAGGAGCTGCTTTATGAAAGTTGGTGCTCCTCTGTTGGGTGTATATGTGTTTAGGGTGGATATTTCTTGTTGATGGATTGAACCTTTTATCATTATGTAGTGGCTTTCTGTATCTCTTTAAATTTTTGATAGCTTAAAGGGTATTTTGTCTGAGATTAAGATCATGATTCTTCCTTTCTTTTGTGTTCCATTCGCCTGAAAATTTGTTTCCCATCCTCTTACTTTGAATCTATGAGTGTCCTTTCTAGTGAGGTGAGTCTCTTAAAGGCAATAGATTGTTGCCTGGTGATATTTTATCCATTTTGCCATTCTATGTCTTTTCATCAGTGGTGCATTTAGTCCATTCACATTCAAACTAATTATTGAAATGAGAGTTGATCCCTAACATAATGTGCTTACAGAGTTGCTGTTGTTCTTCCTGTTTGTGTGTTGTCTTTCTTTTGGTTTTAGAGTTGGATCCTGTGTGTTTTTAATCTTTTACCTGTACTCTTGTGAAGAATATTGTTGTTCTTTTTTCCTTTTCTTCTGTGTTCTATATTTTCTTAAGTGTTTCTTTTAGAGGTGGCCTTGTGGCAGTGTAGGTTCTTAGAAATTGTATATCTGGGAAAGATTTCAATTCTCTCTCACTGATGGAGCTTAGCTTGGCTGGGTAGGTTATTCTCAGTTGAAATTGTTTATCTTTTAGAACTTTGAAGATAGGGCTTCAAGCTCTCCTAGCTTGGAGTGTTTCTGTAGATAAGTCTGCTGCTATTCTAATTGGTCTTCCCTGGTAGGTAGTCTGACATTTTTCTCTTGCTGCCTTTAGGATTTTTTTTATACCTATTTTGTTTAGGTGAATTATTATGTGTCTGGGAGTTGGTCTTCTCACTTGTTGTCTTGCAGGGGTTCTCTGAATCTCTTGTGTTTGAATTTTTGCATCACTGATGAGATGAGGGAAGTTTTCTTGAATGATTTCATGAAATGTTTGTTCCAGTTTGGCCTCTGTTTCTCTCTCTGCCTCAGGAAGGTCAATTACTCCTGGGTTCGGTCTCTTGAAGTGATCATTCATCTCTTGAAGGTTTTGTTCTGTTTTTTGAGCTTCTTTTCTATGTTTTTGACAGTTTGGGTTAGTTCTGTGTTTTGGTCTTTGACATCTCAGATTCTTTATTCTGCTCGTCTAATTGTTCTTTCCATGCTTATTAGTTTGTTACTGATTTCCATCACAGTATTCTTTACTGTTATTATTTCTAACATCAGCTCTTTCTTATTTTCCTCTTGTCTCTCCTCAATTTTTTAAATTCTGTCTATTAATGTCTTGATGTATGGGTTTGTTAAATGTGACCAGTCATCCTGGGGGCTCTTCAATGTTTGTGTTTTTGAGTCTGTTTTTACAGTGTCTGACCTCCCAGGGGTCTATGTGAGACCTATATTCTTTTGGTGTTTCTTCATTTGTGCAGTTTTTTCCCTCCTTACTTTTTCCTTCCCTCCACATCACCACCTTATTTCTGTTATTCAGGGATAGAGGAGTTGGTTTTACTTCTGTTTATTCAATCTCCTATTCTTCTTTATGTATGCCCTCTTACTTTGTTCAATTCTGGAGTTGCACTGTAGGTTGGGGTGGTCCTTTTTGCAGTTTTGAGATTTACTTAAGGGTGAAGCTGTGATTCAAAATCTATCTGCAGATCCTGGTATCCACCGACAGGTGTATGGATAATCTGAAATCCACTTCCCACTGCTTTGGAATCTGTCCATTCAATGGGGCTATAGGTTTACTTCTTGAAATAAAATGATGTTAGCAGAGGTAAAAGAATGGAGCAGACTGTGGGGTGAAGGTAGGGTGAAGAGAGAGAGGAGTAAGGGAGGAAACAGATAAGTGTACCAACAAATGGAGAGTGAGGCCTAAACTGAAACAGATAAAAACAATAGACCACGGCTACAGACTAATTAACTCCCATAAAAAAACTAAAACATACAATGATGCTAACATACAAGCTAACCAATCACCTTATTGGCGTACTGTTCCTCTATACAAATAAATGGTTACAAAGAGGGGAAAAGAGAAGAAAAGAGAGAGAGAAAAAAGGAACAAAACAGTAGGAATAGAATCAAGTCATTAAACTAACAGAACCAACTGGGCACACTCTGAGAATTTTCGTTTAAGTCTAGTGTCCTATCAGCTCTGATTTCTAGCTGGCTTCTCAAGCTGGTAAATTTGTTCACAGTTAGGGTCAGTTGCCCCTGACCTGCTATGAAGGACAGTTGAGGTCACCACTCAGTTCACCACTCAAATCTGGCCTGTGTCTGTTTTTCAAGCTTGTTTGTTACATTTCAGTGTTGTTACTTTGAATCACCAGGAGGTGGTGCTATCTCAGCTGCTCACCCCAGAGCGGGCGGTGCTGGACAGGAGCTGGACAGGCGTAGGGCAGAGGCTGGAGATGGGAGCCTGCCTCAGGACACATGGGAGGAGACCCACGATGGCAGGATGTCACGGTGGCAACAGAGGTGGCAGCGATCCCAGCAAATCTTGCCAGCAGGGGCTTCATAGACTGAAGTTGTGGATCGCCTCAGGTATGGGTGGCATGATGCACTATGGCTGCCACGGAGGCCGCAGTGGCACCAGCGACTGCTGTGTCTGTGGCTGTAGAGGCTGTCCAGACTGCTGCGATACCTCAGTGGTGGCGACAGCCGAGCTCCATGTGAAGAGCAGGCTGCCCATGTTGGGATCCACAGCCCCCGGGGAGAGAGCCAGAGACCCTCTGCATTCACCTTTGTGGAGGGTCTCATAGACCAGGCTGCCCTGTCGCCATCTTGTCGGAAGACTCTCACTTATTTCTTAAAGGAGTCTTTCCATCATACCAGTGCAGTCGAATCGCCATTGGAATTAATCCTGGCCATATGTATTCAAGATTCCTTCTTTTTGAAGTGGAATGCATTGCTATCAGTTTATTTTCTCTCCCTTTGTTAGGCATTCAGGGTCTCTGTGTTACCTGTTTTTTTTATGATAACCATTTCATTGTACAAAATGAAATAACAGTCTTGACAGAATATACATTTTCTATAGGTTCTCTTTTTCTGCTACTGGATCTGAATTGGTGGAAAATGTAAAAATGGCTTTGACTGTGAGTTCTTTTTTATCTGGGTTTGGAGTTTCTGACCTCTGGGAAAGATTTAACATACACTGTTCATGCAGTAGTATAGTAGAAATAAAATTCCATTTTGTTCATTACAACCTATTCCAGAGCAGTACTCTAAAATTTTGCTATCTCTGTGTCCCTTCAAAACAAATTGGCAACCGGAAATTCTTGTGAAAACATTGCGATGATTAGTAATATATAGCTTTGTTTCCCTGACCACAAATTATTAGAAGAGGAACTTATACTCTTTGAAAATGTAACTTTTTTAGAGACCAGACTGCTGAAAGGCAGTGATTTGGAACATGTGCTAAGTGACTAAGAGAATGGACTTTAGGCCTACCCATAATCCCCCACTTATTAGATGTGTGACTTTGGCATCTTTATTTAATGGCAAAAACATCAATTTCTCCAATTAAAAAAATGAAAGATACTAACTTTACTTATTTTATATAACTGTTACTAGGTTTAAATAATATGATCTAAAGTCAGCTAGATCCTTGTAAGAATTTATTAAATGTTAATTATCACTATTATTATTATCTCTTAGGGAATGCTGAACAATAGGCACACTCCCTTGAATAGATATTAAGTCAATCTTATTGTTCATCAGAAAAATTACAGGGTATGAAGAAAAAGCAAAGAGTAATATAAAATTGATGCAGAGGTTGAAATTCAATACAGCAGAGTCACTATAAAGGAAGAATGTCAACAGAGCTACTGCAACAGCAAGTGCAGCACGTGACAATAGCCTCATTTCCATCGTGTTTGACCATTGAAATTGTATTCCTGCTCTTATGCTCCAGTGAATTCTCATGGCCAAAGACATTTCTGTGTACTTGGACATATATTCTTAGAGCCATACTTGAGTATTATATAATATTTTGCTTTACAGAATGATGTCATTTTCAGCAGATCTTTTAATTTGTATCTAGCATACAGGAACACAACTGGTTATTTAATGTTGTTTTTATATGCATGACACTTTTTGTATGTAATTCCATTTATTCAACATATTTGTAGAATTTTCATGGAAAAATTCATATATTATCTATGAATATTCATCATTTTTCCCAATATGGAATTTATTTATCAGTTTGTTGTGTTGAACTGGCTAGAGGATTAATATAATGTTGAAGAGGAGGAGTGACTATGGAAACCCTTAGTGCACTCTTGAATTTTAAGCAGTTTTCCCTACAATTTTATTGTTAATTTTAATTTCTATATTTAATTTCTAGACTTACAACTCACTTCAAGGAATTTGCTTATATTCTTAATTTGCTTAGTGCTTTAAATCCAGAGTCAGTACTATACTTGAACAAGTGATTTTTCTGTATCTGGGACTATGTCATTCTTCAGTAATTTCTCTGTGTCATAATGCATTATTGGTTTCATTACTGTAGGAATGTCATTTCTGTGTTTTTTTTGGCTTGAATACTTTTTGAGGAGAAGTCTGTTGTAATTATTATTTTTGTTCTAATGTTAAATGATCATTGAATTCAGAAATGAATTCATCTGGATATTAATATAATTCTTTTTAACATATATTTGAATACAATGTGATATTTATTTTATTAGAAATTTAGCTTCTATATTCTATACGTTTAGATTTCAATTTCCCTGTTTATTTTATCTTACTTCTTTAAAAGAAATTATATCTTTATTTTTCACGGATAATCTGAATCTTCTTTTTTGTTTTTAAACGTAAATGGCCTTCATGAAATGGTCAAACATGTTGAAAGTGTCTCTTTTTAATTACTCATTATGTCAAACATTTTTATTTTTCTATGCTTAACTTTGACCCATATCTCTTCTTTAGTAAACTGTCTATATAAACCTTTGCCTACTTTTATTACATTTTTTAAAATTACTGAGTGTGTTTACATGTAATAAATTTGTGTGTGTTTTCTTAAAGTGTCTTTTTGAAGCCAATTTTTTTTAGTTCTGATGAAATCATATGTATCAATTTTCAGACTATTTTATTTTCTTAAAGCTGTCAAACTCTGAGATTCCTAGGTTTCCAATGTATTTCTATAAAAAATGGTACAACTTTAGGATGTAAAGTTGGGTCTGTAATGCATTTTTTGGGGTGTATATGACTCAAAACAGTGGTTAAGATACTTTTTTCATAAGATGTCCTATGTTTCAAACACTGTATGTTGAAGAGATCAAATCTCTTTAGAGAGCAAAAATTGGATTCAATGTGGAATCTTATTTTCTCTACATTTCCCATCTTTCTTTTTTAATTTAACATACTCTTTTTTCCTAGTTTATTAAGCTGGAATCTTGGTTTATATACACCTCTTAAATTTTAGACTTTTAAGTCTAAAATCATGAACTTTGTCTCATGGAGTGTGCATTTTGTTTCTGTTTGTTCAATTCTAAATAATTCCTGAGTGCTCTTGTGATCTCTTTTTGACATGTGGTTTACTGAGAAATATGTTTAATTTTAAATACTTGAAACTTTTTAATATACTTTTTTATTGTTGATCTTTGCTTTAAATTCATAGTAATCAGAGAATACACTTGGTATTATTTGAATACATTAAAATTACATTTCTTTTATGACCTAATGTATGCTCTTTCCTGACAAATGTTTCATTGTATACTTTAAAAGTGGGAATGCTCTGCTGTTGGGAATGCAAACTAGTGCAACCTCTTTGGAAGACAATGTGGTGATTTCTGAAAGAATTAGAAATTGATCTTCCATATGACCCAGCAATTCCCCTATTGGGACTATACCCAGAAGAACTCAAGTTATTCTACCAAAAAGATACCTGCCCATGAATGTTTGTTGCAGGTCTATTCACAGTAGCAAAAACATGGAAACAATCATGCTGCCCATCGAAGCTGGACTGGCTAAAATAATGTGGCACATATACACAATGGAATACTATGCAGTCATAAAGAAGGACAAATATACGGACCTTGCAGCTAGTTGGTTGGATTTAGAGTCAATCATACTCAGTGATGTATCACAGAAACAATGAGTAGAGTACCATAAGTTCTCATTCATAAGTGGAACTTGAACAATGATCATAATACTATAAGAAAGGGATTGGCAGCATTGGGAAACTGCCAGGGAAGGGGGGTGGGATTGGAAATTGAGGGAAAATGCCAGGGGAGTGAGGGGCACAGCTTATCAACAAGAGTAGTTGCATAATGAACACTTGCATACATAATCCTGAATTGTATACCATGTTTAAAATTTTATGAAAAGTGTATATACTATTGTTGAGCAGGATATTATCTAAATTACATCAACTTCACTGATAGTGTTTTTCAAGCCTTCTATATAATTACTTGATTGTTGCCCAACTATTACTGTCAATTACAGAGAGAGGAGTGATAAACTCAACCTTGGTAACTGTGGGTATGTAATTCTCCCCTCATGTCTATCAATTATTCAGCTATTGTTTCATTATATTTTCATGATCTGCAGTTATGTGCAGACACTATCAGGATTGGTCATCTTTTTGAGAAACTGATCCCATTACCATTATATACATTATTCATTATCCATGATAGTTATAATTTTTCTGATGTATGTTTTCCTTCTTTCCTTCCTTCCTTCCTTCCTTCCTTCCTTCCTTCCTTCCTTCCTTCCTTCCTTCCTTCCTTCCTTCTTTCCTTCCTTCCTTCCTTCCTTCTTTCCTTCCTTCCTTCTTTCCTTTTCTTCCTTCACTCTTTTCTTTTTTTGAGAACTGGTTTCACTCTCTTGCCAAGGCTGGAGTGCAGTGGCATGATCATGGCCACCACACGGTCAATTTCCTGGACTCAGTGATATTCAGGCCTCAGTCTCCTGAGTAGTGAAGTTATAGCCATCCATGAACAAACCCAGCTAATTTTTCCTCTTTTTGTAGAAATGATGTCTCCCTTTGTTGCCTAGGCTGGTCTTGAACTCCTTGTCTCCAGCAATGTACCCATCTTGGCCTACCAAAGTACTGGGTTTATAGATGAGAGCCACTTGTACTGGCACTATTAATTGTAATACCCAAGTGCTTGGATTAGAGGTTCAAGTCACAGTGCCCAACAATATTAATTTCAATTTCCTCTCCTTCCTCTATTGGGTATTGTTGTTTCTGCCTTTTTGGGAATCCTGAGAATTCAAAGTCTGGCTGGGCCACTACTACTCAGATATCTTGAGAAACTTCTAATATTTAATGATGATGATAGATAAATAGATAGATAGAAAGATAGAAAGAAATAGATGATACATAAAATAACGTATTATGTGTAAATAATAAACAGGTACATAGGCCAGAGCACCTTCTGGACACACAACCTGGATTCAAAGGCTGACTGGGCCACTGTGATCCGGATCACCTGAGGAACACCTAAAACTTAATGTTATCCAACCTGTGAAAAGAAATGAAAAGACACTGCCTACTGGGAAGGGATGCCATAGGTGAGACTTCACTCATGTCTCACCTCTGCATCAATTCCTTGGAAACCTTCGCAGCTGGGCTCGTGACCCCCGACCAAGGCGGCCATGGAGATGGGGGAGGCCAGGAGAAGCTGGCAGGACCTCGCTTGCTCCTGGGCTGAGCTTGAGCAAGCCTTGCCCCTATGACCGGGAAGACAGAGTCATCGACAATCAGTCACTGAGTGCCCAAGCCAAGCAGTCACCACCGATTCCCATCGAGTAGCTCACCTGCTGCCAATCACCTGCAAGCAGCAGCAGGAATCCACCCCCCGCCCCGCACCAGAACATCCACCTGCGCAGCGGGACCTCGCGCCGCTGCCGTTGTCCCTCTCCTAATGCTCCGGGGGTCCACGCGCCCTCCTGACACGCCCCCTCTCTGTCACGAGCCCCATTGAGACGTCACAGGCGCGGAGTGGGCCAGTGTGTGCTTGGCTGAGAGAAGTTAGTCGCTGGGAGATTCGTCTCCGTGGCTTGCTCTTTTCTGGCGATCGCAGGCCACAAAACCCGCAGCAATGGGCAATTTACTCACTTTCTTACTCGCGAAATTGGTTTTCTGGCCTGCTGGCGACGCTGGATACCAATGGTCCCCGCCTTCCGCCAGGCTCCTCCACCTGGCCAGGGCCACCCCGTAGCTTTTGAGCCTTCCTCTCTCCCTGTTCCTACCTGCAGTCTGCTGAACCCACGTCTGGGTCGTGTGCCTCCATCCCCCAGACTCTACGTCGCTCGAAGTAGCGGTGTTTCTCCAACAGGCCATGGGCTTCTCTCTGGGGTCACCCCACTCCCCATCCTGAATCCTGGAGTCAAGTCCTGGAAAAGAAACCCACGCTGTTGGCGGGGAAGTCGCTGAAGTTTGGACACTTGACATCTGCAAGGATTGGTTTTTTCAGTCGCAAATATACCCTCCTACCTTCCCCCCCGAGCAGGTTGTCTGTCCTATAGAACTGACACTGTCCATCCAGGTTTCCCAAGGAGATCAAGGTGAGGGCCCAAGGAGACCCGAAAGGTGATGTAAGGGGACGATCAATTTGAGTCAAAGAGCAGGGGGTCAAGATAAAGGCCCTCCCCCCAGCAAGCAGGAAGTGTCATTGACATCTAGGCCCCTAGAGACCAAGGGAGAACTTACTTCTTTAGTGGGCTGACCTGGGTTTCTGGAGGGAAACCTCCCTTGCTCAAACTCAAGAAACTTGAGTGAGAAGACCAAGATGAGCTCCCTGTGCGAAGAACATACAAATTCCAGCTCACACAACTCTGCTGGGGATGTCCCATCTATTGGGACAGATCCAGCCATGCTTCCAGCCCCAGCCCCGAGCTTCTCTTTGTTACTGGACAAGCCCACCAAGAAAATGCTGGAGTGTCCAGCTTTCCAGGCTTGCTAATGTTGCTGACGCTGTATGAAGAAGATGCAGGGCAAGGAGCCACCACACATTCCACCAAGTAGCTCTTCAATAGGGGCTGCTGGCCATAGGCCCTGCCAAACACCATTATCATTCCATTGCCACTGCTGCCACTGTTGCACTGAAGCTGTTGTAGAATAAAAGTGAGCAACTCGCACATACTGTATTTTCCCTCCTGACTATGTAGAATGATTTGGGTTCTTTGTGGAAATAATTGGGTCTAAAATAAATAGCAAAATCTTGCAGCATAAGACAGAAGGACACACAAACCATGGTAATTTTACCACTACCTAGGCTGTCCCTTCTTTCCTCTCACCTGCTGGGAAGACCTCAGCCTCCCTGCCTCTGGTCATTTACACTTTTCAGGTCCCAGCTCTTCTTACCACCACTGTTTAGGCCGACTTGGCTGCCAGCTCTCCTACCCTGCCTAACTGCCTGCTTCCTATTCCCAAACCCTGATCCTTTAAGTCTCATTTCAGCAGAAGTTCCAGACATTCATGTGTGTAGATTCCCATCCTTCCTTTTTTCTTCCTCTTCCTTCATCCAGTCCATGCTACCATGACCCCTGTTGTCCCTGAGAAGCCTATCAATTCTACAGGAGTCATTTCTGCATATCAGGTAATACATCTGCTCACTTGACCTCACAGCCCACTTCAGACCTTGAGATCATTTATATTGACAATACTCTTCTTTATAAGGCTGTGTCTTTCAGACCCTCACCATCTTCTGGGTGAGTGGATTCCCATTTTCCCCAATTCAAAATTATGTGCACTGCATTGGCACCCTGCGAAGTCACCACATTGAGAAGTCATTCACCCACCTAATTTCTCTTCTCCAGTCCCACTCCAACTTTTAACCATCTTTTATGTTGGAAAATAACGTATAAACCCAAATTAGGAACACCTCATGGGCCATAGCAGGATCCCCGTGTCCCCAGTTTTTACAAGATTTCTGATCAAGGTCCTCTAGTTATCTCCACTCTAGTGGGCAGCATATCTGAAATAGTATCCAAGCTAACCTTTGATTCCAGTGTTATAGATACCAAGACTGTCAGGTTCCAGTCTCCCCCTGTCTCCAGGAATTTTCTGCCATTGACATAGAGAACCTGAGAACCATTGATAAACATAGGAAGTGCAATGAATAACAACTCTGAGGATTTGTGTAGTTCCTTTTGAGTAAAAACACCAGTGAATCACCCAGGCAGGTAGTTCATTATGACTTTAGTGTATCCAGAACTGTTGATAATATACTTGCATTTGGAGACTACTTGGCAAAGCAACTTTGCCTGTGCTCAAGAATGAAAAGCAGCCACTGGGTCACCCTGGCACCTGCTAAAGCTTCCTGAGCCACCACTGCATGGATGATGACTCTTATGGATCTCATTAAACAATGAGAAAACTTCTCCACATAAGGTTTCCTAGAAAAGACATTGGTCCATGAGAAAGTCATTCAGACTCTTTAAGGTAAACTTAACCTGCTCTGATTACATAAGACAGAGGCCCCAAAATCAAATAATCAAATCAAATGATCTGTGTGCACACGTGTATGAGTGTCTGTGTGCGTGTGTGTGTCTGTGTGTGTATGTGTGTGTATGTGTGTGTGTGTGTGTGTGTGTAAGAGAGAGAGAGAGAGAAAGAGAGAGAGAGAGAGAGAGAGACCATGAAGTAGACCAGTGTATTTTCAAGACACTTTATATTCACCTCACAGACTACAGGAGACCTGTAAGTACCATAAGCCGAGCCTCCTTTTTTTTTTAACTCAGATGACACAAGTTCTGGGTCAGATCTGCCTAATCCTAAGATAGGGAGAATGGTCACTGCTATTTTCAGGTGTTCTTTTTTCCTTTAAAGATTTGACTCAATGGTCCCTTATCTTTCCCAGATGCCTTGTATAAAAAAAACACTGGTTCTTGTTAATCTACCTCTGCTCACATGTCTTTGTTTAATTAATTGTGGGGGAAGAACTGAAATGTGTGAGCACTTATGTGTTTTGTGCCATACTTTCTTCAAAATATTCTGAGTCCCAGAGACTATGATGTGGAAGTAGCTACCTTTATTATGTCACATGTTGAGCCCTCAAGTCTCTGTGTGAAATCAGAATGTCAAAGATGACAAACTACAGTAAACCAAAATTAAAATCGTAAATCCCCCAGTCAACAAATAGACTACCCCTTTAGCTAAGGGGATCTCAGAGAAACCTGAAACACTAATTCTAGGTCATGACAAAAGAGGGGTTGGACAAGCATTGCTATGTTCCCCCACTTTTTTAGGTTAGCCTCAACTGGTTGGCATTAACATTAAAATAGAGATCATTTGAGTGACTAAACATACTTTCTGTGGCAATAAATATCAAATTTTAACCTGACTCTGGTATTCCAGTACATGCTCTCTGAGCGCTGCTACCCTTGATGGCCATGGCTCTCCCACAAACTGTTATTCTTGAAGTATTTCTTTCTACTAACGTCTTACATTATATAAAAACAGATAACATACTGTGACCAAGTGATAGTTATCTCAAGAATGCTAGGTTATGCAATATTCAGTATTAAGTTGAATGAAAGACAAGTCAGCAACATGCACAGTAAGAGACCTGGACCTTGATTCCTTCCACAAACACATTTATTTGGCAACAACATAGACAAATTCCTTTGAAAAAATCCAAAAGGCCATTTTGCAAAGATTGGAGCAGAAATAAACTAAAGAATAAAGGAATGTAAAAATCAACAAAAACAAAGGTTTGTTTTATAGAACAGATGATCACAAGCAACACACCCTGAAAAAAAGTATGTAGACACAAAAATATAGTATAAAATTAAAGAAAAGACATTACCATGAATGTTACAAAATTTTTTAAAATTATGAGAAAGTGATATAAATAGTTATGCCAAAAAAAAAAAACTTGGACAACTAGGAGAAATGGTTAAAATCTAAGAAACATACAACCTAAAAGACCAAATCATGAAAAAATAGAAAGTCTTAACAGACCTATACTAGGAGGGAGCTTGAATCAGTAATCAAAAACCTCTCAGCAAAAAAAAGCTAAGAATTTTCTCAACAAACAAAAGCAAAAGACCAAATGACTTAACTGGTGAATTTCAGCAAACAAACAAATTTATTAAAGAATAAATTCCAATATTTTAAAACTTTCAGCAAATTGAAGAAATGGGAATACATCCCAATGCATTTTATGTGGCTACTGTTACCCAGATATCAATCACAGATAAAGCTACCACAACAAAATTACAGACAAATATGCAAAATTCCTCAGCAAAATGCCAAGAAACTAAATCCATTAGCACATTAAAAGCATCAACACCATGATCAATTGAGATTTATCTCTTATACACAAGAAGGTTTCCACTATGGAATTCAAATATATGACTGACTACATTAATAGAATAAACTGTAAAAATGGCAGAATGATCTAAATAAATGCAGAAGAAACATTTGGCACAATTCATACATTTTTTAAAAAGTTTCACACACTTTGATGGTAAAAATTTTCTCCCCTAAAAAAATCAGTAGTGAAAAGCTGACGTCTAGGAGTTACAAGAATCTTAAATGTATCAAAAAGAAAAAAACAAACAACCCCATTATAAAGGGGGTAAAATATATGAATAGACACTTCTCAAAAGAAGACATATGAGCAACCAACAGATACATGAAAAAATGCTCGGCCTCACTAATCATCAGAGAAATTCAAATTGAAACTACGCTGAATACCAACTAACTCAGTAAGTATGGCCATCACCAGTAACTCAAGAAACAACAGATGTTGGAGAGGATTCAGGGAAAAGGGAGTGTTGTTGGGAGTGCAAATTAGCAGAGCCTCTGTGAAAAACAGGCGATTCTTAAAAGATCGAAATTTTACCTTCCATATGATCCCAAATTCCTCTACTGGTAATATAGCCAGAAAAGCTCAAATCACTATATGAAAAAGATACCTGCATGCCCATGTTTACTGCAGCATTATTCACAATAGCAAAAGCATGGAACCAACCATGCTGCCCATCCAAAGAGAACTGGACAAAAAAATGTAGTACATATACACCATGGAATATTATGCAGCCATAAAGAAGAACAACATTATGAACATTGCAGCAACTTGGAAGGACTTAGAGTCTATAATGCTGAGTGATCTATCACAGAAAACAAAGAACTGAGTACCACTTGTTCTCACTCATAAGTGGACCTTGAAATGTTATCAGAACACTATAAGAAGGGGATTGGAAGTATTAGGAAACTCCCAGGGGAGTTGGAGAGGGCAGGATTGACAGTAGTGGGAAGCTGCCAGGGGAAGAAGGGACACATCTAATCAACAAGGGTACCTGCATAATGAACTTTTGTATGTCTAACTCTAAATTGTTCCCCATGTTTCTAAAAATGTTTTTAAATGATTAAGAACTAGACAATCATGCTGTCAGTCCAATTTATATTTATCATAGTGCTGGAAGTCCTACCAGAGCAATTTGACAAAAGAAAAATATAACATGCATGCATATTAGAAAAAAAAGAGGAGTGTTTCTGTTGGTAACAGCATGAGAGTATATTATATATGTAAGTGTGCGTGTGTGCGCACACACACACATGTCTGTCTGTATTGACAATTAATTTTGCAAAGTCATTTTAGAAAAATTGTTACATCCCTACATCATTTTGGAAGTAATCACCTTGGGCAGCCATGCACCAATGCCAGTTCCTAGTACACTCTTCAACGTAATTTTGAACTCTTTTTTCAGGAATGGCTATCAGAGCTGTTGTCATAGTATTCTTGATGTCTTGAATGTCTTCAAATGTCTTCCTTTCAATATTTTCTTTATCTTTGAGTAGAAAAAAAAGTAATTGGGGTCAGATCAGCAGAGTAAGAAGAGTGTTACAATACCATCATTTGTACAGTGCTGCCAATGTAAGTGGAAAAGTTTGCAAACTTATTTGTCAGATCTCAACAAATAATGAGGTCAGCTCTAATGGCCATTTCAGAAAAAGACTTCCAAAATTGCTTTGATGGGTGGACTAGACACTGGTATCAGTGCATAGCTTTCCAAGGGGAGTACATTGAAGGTCACTGTGTGTGTGTGTGTGTGTGTGTGTGTGTGTGTGTGTGTGTGTGTATGCTAATAGATTCCACCTCAAAATTATTAGAATAAAAAAAAGGAAGTCAGGAAAATTGCAAGATAATTAATAAACATACAAAAATCAGGGGTGCTTTTTATATGCAATGAACATTATGGAAATGAAATTAGCAAAAATCTTATTAGTAGCACTACAAAAGGGTAAAATACTTAGAAGTAAACTTAACTAAACTTATGCAATAAGAATCACAAAATATTGAAGAAAACAAGAATGAGAAAATAGAAAGACATCCTATTCATGGATTTGGAAGACTTAATATTATGAAAATGTCCATAATATCCAGAGAAATCTACATATTTAATGTAATAGCTAGGAAAAGCCAGAAGGCATTTTTTTTTACAGAAATGAATAAAATAATTCTCATAGAGAAAAAATGAACCTGAATGTCAAGACAATCTTGAAAAAAATGAACAAAGGTGGAGACAACACATATCCTGATTTAAACATATGTTAGAAATCTACGCTAAATAAAACAGTATATATACCAATGGGACAAAGATTAATTCATGCATATATGGTGAACTGATCATTTTTAAGGATGTTTAGAAACTCTGTGAGGAAAAGACAGTCTTTTTAACAAATTGTGTCAGATAACTGCTTTTCCACACGCATAATAATAAAATTAAATCCTTATCTTACTCTGTACATGAAACTCACCATGAAAGGATTAATTCTAAGATTCTAAGAACTGAAAAGCAACAATTCTTAAAAGAAAATCTTGGGGAATATTTCGTGAATTGGTTTGGCAATGATTTCATGAATATGTCATCAAAATCCTGGGCAAAAAAACCCTAAAGACAGAAATACATCAAACTAAAAAGCATCTTCACAGCAAAGAAACAAAAAACAAAAAATGGGGAGGAGAGGAGGGAATGAGATGTCAATGTATATGGAGTGGGAAAAATATTTACAAACATATACATTATAAAGGGTGAATCTTTTCAAAATATATATTGCAGTGGGGTTCGGTGGCTCTGCCTATAATTCCAGAAATTGGGAAGTTGAGGCAAGTGGATTGCCTGAGCCCATGGGTTTGAGACCAACCCAGGCAACTTATGAGTCCTCATCTCTACCAAAAAAAAAAAAAAATTAGCTGATCGTAGTAACGGGCACCTATAGTACCTACTTGGAAGTCTGAGAGAGAAGGATTCCTGGAGCCAATCATGTCAATGCCTGGGTGGTCATGAGTATGCCACTGCACTCTACCGTGGGTGATGGAGTGAGACTCCTATTTAAAAAAAATGTATTATCTATCTATCTATCTATCTATCTATCTATCTATCTATCTATCTATCGCACACTCTAACAACTCAATAACACCAACAACAGGAAAACCTTCATAACCTGATTAAAAATGGATGAAGGACTTTGTAGATATTTTGCCAAGGATATAAATAGCCAACAGATATAGGAAAATAATTTCAGAGTTTATAGAAAAGACCTTCAGGTTAATCCAATCAGAATAAAAAACAGAAAAAGAATCAAGAGAATGAGGCACAGTATTAAAGAAATGTGGGATAATGTAAAATGTCCAAATCTGAGGCTCATGTGTGTTCCTGAGGAAAAAGAGAAACCTTGGGTATAGAAAACCTGTTTTAGGATAAATTTAGAAAACCTTCCTTGATTTTACCAGAGATTTAAAAGTCCAGGCACAGAAAATCCAAAGGAAGATTACTAGTAAAGACTCATTGTAAAGAGGCCTTCTTCAAGGCCTATAGCAGTAGTCATTAGATTATGCAAAGTCAATATGAAGGAAAGATGCTAAGAGCATTGCGACAAAAGCATCAAATAACTTAAACAGGCAAACTGATCAGACTAACAGCAAACTTCTCAGCAGAAACTTTACAAGCCAGAAGACATTGAAGCCCTATTATCAATCTCTTCAAACAGATTAACTGTCAGCAAAAGATTTTGTATTTTGCAAAACGAAGTTTTATAAATGAAAGAGAAATAAAGACTTTCTCAGACAAGCAAATGCTGAAGGAATTGGTAATTTTTCACCAGTAGACTGGCTCTACAAAAGTACTCAAAGAAATTCTAAACGTTGAAACAACAGATCAAAACGCACAAGTAGACAAGCCCTGAAAATATAAAAATTCAATGAACCTAGAGAATACCAACACAATGGAAAAAAAAAAAGCAACCAATTAAGAAACAACATAATGAATGGAACAGTACTTTGTATGTCATTACTAAGACTTAAAGATTAAGAGCTCAATACCCATGTAAAACACATTAATTTCCACTAATTAAAAAAAAACCACAAAAACCTGCTGCTTTCAGAAGACTGTCTTTTAAAACAAAAACTCCTATAGTCTCAATGTAAAAATGTAGAATAAATATTCCACGCAAATTAAAACCAAAACAAGCAGGAGTAGCAAGTCTCATACCAGATTAAGCAGACTTTGAGTTAACAAAAGTGAATAAAGACAAAGTCATTATATAATGATAATAGCAACAATCCAACAATAAGATATAATCTTAAATATATATGTCACTAACACCAGAGTTTCCCAGAATTATAACATATTTTATTAGACTTAAGAAAAGAGATAGATAATGGGGGAGATTTCAAACTCTTCTGACAGCAATAGAAAAATCAAGGCAAAATGTCAACAAAGAAGAGTTAATCTAGACCCTACAGCAAATGGACCTAACAGGCATCTAGAGGATATTATACCACAAAAATGAGGGAAATACTTTTATCTCATCAGTACATGGAACATTCTCAAAAGCAGTTTGTGTGATAGGCCATAATTCAAGTCTCAGTATTAAAAAAATTTCTAAATTATATCAAGCACCTACTCAGACCACAGTGGAATAAAACTGGAAATCAAATCCAAGAGAAACTCTCAAAACCAAACAAATACATGGAACTTTAACAAACTGCTCCCAAATGATCTTTGAGTCAACCATGAAATCAATCTGTAAATTAAAAAAATATATTGCAATGAATATCAGCAACACAAGTTATCAAAACCTGTGCAAAATACAATAAACTGTGATCATAGAAAATTTATGGAGCATAATGCCTATCTTGAAAAAACCTAAGGGTCATATTTTTTTTCTTTTCTTTTCTTTTTTTTAAAGATGTGGGGTACAATTCAGAGTTAGGTATGCAAATGTTGATTATGGAGGTACCCTTGTTTATGAGGTTTGCCCCTCCCTCTCCTGGTAGTTTTGCTCAATTGCCAATCCCACTCCCTCTTCCATGGCAATTTCCCACTATTGCCAATCCCTTTCCGATAGTATTAAAATAATTGTTCAAGATCTGTTTAAAGTGAGACAAATCCATGATCTTACAGATTAACAGCAGAATACTATGACACTTACAAGGAGGGAAAAACTGGTACCAATCCCAAGGAGGCTATTTCATGAGATTGAGGAGAGAATTCTCCCTAACTCAATCTACAAAGTTAGTATTACCCTCATAGCAAGTCAGGAAAAAACACAGCAATAGCATTAAAAAAGAGCTACAGACCAATACACAATTTGAACTCAGATACAAACTTCCAGAGCAAAATATTAGTCAACCCAACAGCAAATCATAAAAATAACATGTGACAATTAAATGAATTATACCAAGGGATGCAAAGAAAGTTCAACACACACAAATCAATAAACATGATCTATCACATAAGCAGAACTAAAAACATAAATCATGTGATCATTTCAATAGATGCAGAAATAAATGGATAAATTGCAGCAAGTCTTTTAAAATAAATATCATCAGCAAAAGAGGTACAGAAGGAATGTAGCTCAAAATAATAAAAGACATATAAGACCAAAATGTACCCAACATTATATTGATGAGGAAAATTGAAAGCATTCACCATTTGAATTACAACAAAGGTAAGGATGCTCAGTTTCACCACTCACAGTCATCAACTCAGTACAGGAATTCCTAACAGAACAATCAGGCAAGTGAAAAAAATAAAAGGAATCCAAATTGTAAAGAAGAAGCTAAACTGTCTCTGTTTACTGTTGATATTGTCTTATAACTGGAAAATCCTAAAATTCCTCAAAAAAACTCTTGGACTTGAGAAATTAATTCAGTAAAATCTCAGGTTACAAAAGCAACAAATCACACTGACATACACAAGTTAAGACCAAACTGAGAATCAAATCAGGAACTCTATACCATTTACAATACTAACCAAAAATTTAAAATACCTAGGAATCTATTTAATGATGAATGTAAAACATCTCTGCAAGAACTACAAAACACTGAAGAAAGAAATTGTAGAGGACACAAACAAATGAAAGAACTTCTAATTTTTATGAATTCGAGGAATCATTGTAGCTTACTATCGAAATCAATCTACAGGTTCAATGCAATCTCTTGCAAACTACCAACATCACTTTTACAGAATTAGAAAAAAACCCCAAATTTTTATGGAATCCAAGAAGAGCCTCAGTAGCCAAATAAGATTCAGCAGTAAGAACAAAGCTGGATGCATCACATTGAACACATATAAATTATACTACAAGGCTACAGTAATCAAAACAGCATTAACTGATAGCAGGGCAGACACATGAACGAAAGGAACAGAATAAAGAATCCAGAGATAAAATCACATACCTACAATCAACTGATTTTTGACAAAGCAGACAAAAACATACGTTAGGGAAAGGATATCACACTCAACAAATAGTGCTAGGAAAGTTGGATAGCCTCATGTAGAACTAAGCCTTGATCTCTATTTCTCACCATGTACAAAAATTATCTGAAGTCAGATTAATGACTTAAAGATCAGGCCTTAAAATAAAAATTTTAGAAGACAACCTTAGAGAAAATTCTGGGTAATGGCCTATGCAATTTTTGGCTAAGACTCCAAAAGAAAATGCCACAAAACCTAAAATAAACAAGTGGGAATTAGTTAAACTAAAAAACTTCTGCACAGTGAAGGCAATAACAGAGTAAATAGAAAAATTACTGAATAGTAGAAGATATTCACGAACTAGACATCTAATAAAAATATCTATAACCTGTAAAAAAAATCATAGCAAGAAAACAGCACATGACCCAATTTAAAATTGGGCTAATGACATAAACAGACATTCACAAAGGAATATACAGAAATGGCCTAACAAGCATATGACAAAAATACTCATCACTAATTGCTATTCAAACAAAAATTGAAACCACACTAAATACGACCTTACACCAGTCAGAATGGCCATTAGTTAAAAAAAAATTAAAATGTTGTATATGTGGAGAAAATGTTGGTGGGAGTGGAAATTACTACATCCTCTATAGAAATCAGTATGATACTATTTTTTACGGTACTTTTTATGTTAAAGTATGTTTATTTATATAAATACTTAGCATTGTGTTTTAATTGCCTACAGTGTTCAGAGCAGGTAACATGCTTTTCAGGTTTTTAGCCTAGAACCAATAGGCTGTAACATACAGCCTGGTTATGTATAGGCTCTACACTCTAGGTTTATGTAAATGTACTCAATGATGTTTGCACAATGATGAAATCACCTAACAAGCATTTTCAGAAGGTATACTTATGGTTAAGATACAGTCAACTGTATTTAAAAGAGAGTACTTGCAACTCTGTATTTTATACTCAGCAAAACTGTCTTTCAAGATTGACATGAAAATAGTCATTTTCCAATGAAAGATACCTAAGAGATCTGGTTACCAGCAAAGTTGTTCTTAAAAGGAAGACATGTCAAAGAAAGTTTTTGAGACTATAAGAAAACTATGCCAGAGAAAAATTTAGTATGTTATCAAAGAAGGAAGAGCAATAGAAATGGATAGTATCTTGACGAATACATACTGGATTGTTTTCCCTAAGTTTTACAAAATATACATGACTGGAAAAGGCAAAAATAATAAAGTTGCCTTTGTGAGGGGTGAGAGTGTATACAGATAAAATATAAAAACAACTATAACATAAAATTGAAGTAGGCTTTGAAGTTTAATTTGAAAAGATAAAATAGCATTGTCCCCAAAAGTCTGTGAAGAGATGCATGTATCTTTTATATCTGTCTAGTTACAGATAAATAAAGAGTTCTAGATTTACAGAGTATACATTTATATATCTATTTTTGTATATATGCATTTATGAAAGGACAGCCCATAAAAACAATAATTATGTACTGGAGGTGGAGGCCCCTCATAATGTACACGCAGCATTTGCTCCTCCAAATCAAATGGTAAACCAATGCTTTTATCTAAAAAATTTGAGAAGGTTGTGCCATAGTTTGTGGAAGAAACATCCCAAGTAGTGGCAAACAGGTGACTGGTTCTTCCACTATGAGAGCATACCAACACAAACTATGTTGGTGCTCAGTAATTTTGACCAAAAGAGTGGTTGCCACCCTGGTGCCTCACACTGACCCAATCTCTGCCTGTGGGACTTGTTTTTTGCTTCCCTGCATGAGAAAAGTCCTTAAAGGAAAATGTTTTACTGATGTGGAAGAGGTGAAACAAAAAACAGGAAGAAGTACTGAAAGGCATAAAAATCGGCAAGTTAAATAATTGTTTGAGGAGTTGAAAAATATCTTCATAGATATATTGGATCAAATGGAGAGACCTTTGAAGTTGACTGAAGTTTGAACATATAAAATAATTTTTTAATAAATAAATTCCTGTTATTTGGATCCCCTCATATACGTATTTATATTAATGTCCAGAACAATCTCTAAAATGTAACACAAAGAAACATATGAAAGATTTCAGTGAAGAACTTAAAATGAACTACTAAAACACTTTAAAATTGTTTTTAAATGGCAGAAAAGGAGAGGAAAAAAGAATAAAAATTATATAGGGAAAACAAATATAGCAGAACAATAGACCTAAATTCAAACATGTCAATAATTATATTCAATGTAGATAGTTAAGCACATCAATTAAAAGATATAATTAGTCAGCTTGAATTTTAAAAAGTAACTACACCTATTTTGACAAAAAATATGATTTATATTTAATATGGAAATATTAAGGTGTAGGAAATTATGTGCCATGCAAACCTATCTTTTTTGATTCAAGCTGTTTTAACCAATATTATGAACTTGCTGTTGTATAAACAATAAGATTTCTCATGGTTCCAGAGGCTTGGAAGTGCAATACCAAGTCTCTGTAGATTCTGTGTCTGGTAAAAATCCATTTCTCATGGATGGCAGTTTCTTGCTACAATTTCATATGTTGTTTCATGTCCCCCAAATCCACAGTTTCACATTCCGTGCTTTCAGGTTTAAGTTGTAGTCCAGTCAGACTAATGTGATAGACTCTTCTTCCAGATACTTGAGTCATCCCTGTTCCCTGTGTCTAGCAACTTCACCTTGTGTATGCTGTCCACACACGAATTACTTAGAAGCCATCTATTTTATTAGTTAGACTGTTATGCTACGGCAGTGTTTATGCCTACATAACCCTTATTTAATTTTGTACTTTCCCCAAAGTGAAAAAAAAGTGGTGCTGGTAATTTGGATATGCCAAAGAAGAACCACGAAGTGCTTCCTTTAAGTGAAAAGATGAAAGTTCTCAACTTAATAAGACCAAAAAAAAAAAAAAAATTGTATGCTGAGGTTTCTGAGAACTAGGCTAAACGTCAATCTTGAAATTGTAAAGCTACGTAGAAAAATTTGTGCTAGTTTTCTGTTGTAACTCAAACTGCAAAAGGATATATAGGGGTTATCTGAAGTTTCAAGCATTTGCGGAGGGTCTTAGAATGTATTCTTTTTGGATAAGGGGGCACTACTTAGTGAATTGGTGAAAAGGAAGTTTCTCAGACTATAAACAAATTATACCAGAGGGGAGTGTTAGTATGTTAGTAATAAAGTATGTTAGTAATAAAGTAAGAGCAATAGAAATGGTCTGTATTTGGGTAAATATATACCAGATTATTTTTCTCCTCTAAAGTATTAAAAAAATACATGAATGTAAAAAGCCACCATTGTAACACTGTTTGCATATGAAGAGAAATTCCCTCTCTTGGGCATGTTTTATAAAGGCACTAATTCCATTAAGGAAGCTGCTGAATGATCCCACTGTGAATAGTATAACATTGGGAATTCATTCCAACATAAGAATTTTGGGTGACACGAACATTCAAATTAAAGAATTCTGCCCCTGGTTCCACCAAAGTTCTGCCCTTGTCTAATATAAAATGCATACATTGTATCCCAATAGCCCCCAAATTCTTAACTTGTTTCTGCATTAACTTTACAGTTGAAGTCCAAAGTCTCCTCTAGATCAGAAATGAGACAGACTAAAGATTCACCCTGCGAAAATGTGTTCTCCAGCTAGGAGTTGTAAAATCAGTTATGGTGTGTGCTTCCAAAATATAATGGTGAGACAGGAATTGTAGAAACATCCTGTTCCCAAAAGGGAGAAACAGGAAAGAAGGAGAAGAGGCAGATCCAAAACTCTCCAGTAGCAATTGATAAGTCTTTGCCATTAATTGTTTCACTGTTCCTGATGGAAACAGTATAATTCTTTCCTGGTAACTCTGAAAAAAATTCCAAATTGATTCTAGTTTGCCAAGCATTGCATTAAGTGACCTCTTCTGTAACCAGACAAAGATATCATATATCTTGAATCATAAGAGGTAAGCCGGGATATTTATCATCTTCATTTAATACATAAAAACATTAAGAAAATTAAAGTGACCGTTGTGTAAACTATATGGTTGATGAGGGTGCACAAACACAAGTTTTCAAATTCTAATACCTATTGTTTTTTGTTTGTGTGTTTTAAGGTACCCTTGAAGAAAATCCAGAAAACCTAATTTTGAATAGTTGAAAGAAAGCATGGGGGTATGTCTTTTCCTGGATTTAACCAGCTGCTGACAAAATGGAGTTATTGCCATTTGGAATATGAGTAGTAAGCTTTTGGTCAATCAATCATCATTATTTATTGTTTATGGAGAAAGTATTAAAGCCACACAGAGAAACAAAAAAAATTAGTCCATGCATTCATTTAACAATATTAGGATGTTTTAAACATTTCCAACACAAATGTATATGAGAAGTGGCAAAGAAGTCAAAGCAAAGAGAAAGAATATAACAGATCATTTTTGACAAAGCCTCCACTAACAACCACTGGGGAGAGCAGAACTTATTCAGTAAATGGTGCTGGAAAGACTCGCGCACATGCAGAAGATTACAACAAGACCCTTATCTATCATTCACAAAAATCAAATCTAAATTGCTCAAGACCTAAATGAAAAACCTTAAACTATAAGAAACTTAGAAAATGCAGCAGACACTCTTTGAAATTGGAACTGGCGACCAACTCCTGATCAAAACCCCCAAGTGCCCATGCCATAAGAGATAAGATAGACAAGTGGGACCTCATCAAACTGACAAGCATCTGCAAAGCAAAAGAAACCTTCAAGAGAGTGGGGAAACACTTCACATACTAGGAAAAAAGATTTTCCAACTGTATATCTGAAAAAATATTGATAAGAAAATCAAACTTACCAAAAAGAAAAAAACAAGCAGCCCTATTAAAAAGTAGGCAAAAGATATGAATAGACACTTCTCAAAAGAAGACATACAAGCAGTTAACAAATACATGAAAAAATTCTTAGCCTCTCTAATCATCAAAGGAATGCAAATTAGAACTACACTGAGATACCACCTTGCTCCAGTCAAGATGGCCATCAGCAATAACTTGAAAAACAACAGATCCTGGAGAGGACGCAGGGAAAAGGGAACTCTTCTATGCTGTTGGTGGAAATGTAAACTGGTACAACCTCTGTGGAAAACAGTGTATCAATTCCTAAAAGATCTAAAAATAAACCTCTCATCCGAACCTACAGTCCTCCTTTTGGGAATACATCTGGAGGAACTCAAATCATCCTACAAAAAAGATTCCTGTGCTTGCATGTTTATTGCAGCACTATTCAAAATAGCAAAAACATGGAAGCAATCATGCTGCCCAATGAAAGTAGACTGAATTTCAAAAATGTGGTACATATACACATGGACAAAATTATGAACTTAGCAGCAACTTGGATGGATTTAGAGTTGTGATACTAAGTGATCTAACACAGAAACAAAAAACAGAGTACCACATGTTCTCACTCATATACAGACTCTGAACAATTATCATAATAGGTATATGTAAATATCTCAGAAATACTCTGGTGATTTTTCTTGAGTATGACAAGAATGTTAAAATTTTTCATGTTATTCTTAAGGAGAAGTTTAAGAAAAACTCAAAGATATCTCTTCCCTAGACTTAATATTTCCTGAAATAATAGAAGTTTTTTGAAATACAACATTGATTTTCATATGCCAATATCACATTTTTTATTCCAACACTTTCTCAATATCATACCTTCCTTTTTTCCCTAAATCTATTTCAAGATGGCAACAAAAATACATTGAATCAGTGTATTTTGTTCTCTTTTATTTTTTACATAATGGCACAGCCAATTAAACTAGTTGTTTAAATTAGTTGTTGGCTGAAATCTTAATGCAAGGTCAAAATCTCAGAGGCAGTAATTTCTTCTTTGTCTTATATTAACCTTAGTATTGAGATTAGATCAGTGAGGGTGTATTCCATGTAGAATGGTTGGCAAGTGAAAGTTTGGTGCTTCTTTCTTTTTTCTTGTAACATACCAGTGCTGAATCAGTCTCTTAAAATGATTAATAATTGGAATTTTTGTTTTGGAGATGCACAGAGGGTCTAGTTTCTTAGCACCAAAATTAGCATACTTTTAACAAGTTTATGTGTCTTATAGGATGCCAGACAGCACATTTCAACTGTATTTTATATACCCCCCTGTTTTTAAATAATAAGAGTCCAAACTTCTTTATTTAAGTCTTTTTTTAATATTTCTGATAATATCACAAATTGGTATCTTAAAACCAAGCTGTAATGAAACTATGTTTATGTTTATATCAATATGTTATGTCTTTTATATTTGCAATAGGAACAGAACCTTTCAAGAAGTTCTGAAATATCCAGAATTCTTTTCAAAGACTTATTTGTTCTTGTTAGAGAAGCAGCATTCATTTCCTTGTTTGAGTTTTGAGCAAAGGCTATCCATTCACATTTAATTACTTGAAGCGTTTTTAAAAATATCTATGCTTGGTCTTAAACTTCAGAGGCTTATTTATAAAAAAAATAGTTGGGATTGATTTTTTAAAGTTCTGCAAGTGATACCAATGTGGAAAAAAGACTGAGGATTAAATTCAGCCTATAAATATATAAACTTTTTGAAGTACTCTGGAAAAATTGAGGTAGCGATTTGGAGGTGTGATACCTCCTGCTTTGTTTCTTTTGCTAAGGATTTTTATGAGTTCATGGTCATTTATGTTCCCATATAAATTTCTGTATTGTCATTTCCAGATATGAGAAGAATTATGTTGATAATTTAATGGTATTGCATTGAATGCCTTGGTAGGATGGGCATCTTAACAATTTTGATTCTCCCTATCCATGAGTTTCGAATATTTTTCCATTTTTTGATGACTCCTTGGATTTCTCTGAGCAATGTTTTGTAGTTCTCACTGTAAATGTCTTTCACCTCTGTGGTTAGGAAGATGCCAAAGTATTTCTTTTTTTCCATTTCCTTTTTTTTTTTTTTTTGGTGGCTTTTGTGAATGGGATTTTGCTGTATTTGGTTCTCTGCCTGCTTCTTGGTGTATAAGAATGAAACTATCTTTTGCACATTTATTTGTACCCTGAGATTTTACCAAAGTTCTTTATAAGTGCAAGCAGGTTTTTGACAGATTCTATTGGATTTTCAAGATATGGGATCACTTCATCAGCAAAGAGGGATAACTTAACTTCCTCTTTTCCTATTTGGATACCTCTGATTTCCTTCTCTTGTCTAATTGCTCTAGCTAGGATATCTAACACAATGTTGAGTTAGAGGAATGAGAGTGAATAGCCTTGTCTTGGTCTGGTTTTCAGGGAAAATATTTCCAGTTACTGTCCATTTAGCCATTTGCTAGCTGTGGGTTTATCAGAGATGACTCTTACTATTTTGATGTAAGTTCCTTCCATACTTAGGTTTTGAGGGTTTTTATCAAGAAGGGAAACTGGATTTTGTCAAAAGCTTTTTCTGCATCAAATGATATAATCATGGGGTTCTTGTTTTTACATCTGTTGATGTACTGAATTACATTTGTGGTCTTATGGGTGTAAAACTGGGATGAAATATACTTGGTCATGGTGAATGATTTTTGAGATGTGTTTTTGGGTCCAATTTGCTAGAATCTTTTTGAAGATTTTTGCATCTATGTTCACAAGGGATATTGTGTTGTAGTTCTCTTTTTTGTTGAATCTTTATCCAGTTTTGGTATGTGTGATGTTAGCTTCAAAAATGATTTTGGGAGAATCCCATCTTTCTCAATTGCCTGGAATATTTTCAGTAGGATTTGTATAAACTCTTCCTTATAGAATTCTGCTGGAAAGTCATTTGTTCAAGCGCTTTTTTTTTGTAGGTAGTTTTCTTATGACAGAGTCAATTACTTGGGTTGTAATGGGTCTATTTAGTGTCTAAATATCTTCTTGCTTCCACCTTGGGAGTTTGTACAATGACAGAAAGTCTTCCATTTCATTTAGATTATCAAGTGAGTTTCCATAGAAGTGTGCATAGTAATCTTTGGTAATCTTCTGTATTTTTTGGAGATCAGTTGTGATTTGACCATTTGTATCTGATTGTGTTTATTTGCGTTTTTTTCTCCCTTTTGCTTGGTCATTCTGGCTAGGGGTCTGTCGTTCTTGTTAATTATTTCAAAGAAGCAACTTTTTGTCAAGTTGATGTTTTCTATGATAGTTTTGTATTCTGTATCTCATATTTGGGTTCTTTGGTGATCAAGATACTTCTGCTAAAGTAAGTGCCTTGGTGGTCTTGTCTTTACAGCTCCATTAGGTGATTTGTTAGGCTGTTAATTGTGATCTTTCCATTTCATTGATGTGTTTTTGTAGAGATGTAAATTCCCTTCTTAGAACTGTTTTCATGGCATGCCAGTGATTTTGGTAAGAGATTTCTTCATTTTCATTTTTTGCCTGGAATTTTTACTTTCTGTTTAGATTTCAGTGTTGACCCAGTAGTTGTTCAGTGTCCATGTCTTTGTGGTCTTAGGGGAAGAGTTGTTGATGTTAATATTTATTTATATTCCTCTGTGATCTGAGAAGGTACATGGCAATATTTCAACCTTATGGAATATGTTTACACTTGATTTATGGCCGAGAATGTGTTCAATCTTGGAGTACATTCTATGTGGTGGTGAGTAGTAAGTATATTCTGTAGTTGTTGGGTGAAATATTCTGTAGGTATCTATTAAGTCTATTTGGTTGAGTGTCAAGTTGAGGTTCTTATTACTTCCAGGCTTCAAACTTTACTATAAGGCTACAATAAGCAAAACAGCCTGGTATTGGTACAAGAACAGGCATATGGACCAATGGAACAGGATAGACATTCCGGAAGCAAAGTCTCAATTTCTCAACTAACTCATCTTCGACAAGGCCTCCAACAACAATCACTGGTGAGAGGAGAAAACCTATTCAGTTAATGGTGTTGGGAAAACTGGCTGATCACACTCAGGAGATTGAAACAAGACACCTACCCATTACCATACACAAAAATTAACTCTAAATGGATAAAAGACCTCAGTGTAAAACCTTAAACTATAAGAAACTGAAAAATGCAGGAGACACCCTTATGGAAATTGGAACTGGCAACTAATTTCTGATTAAAATCCCAAGTAGCCATAGCATAAGAGTTAAGAAAGAGAAGTGTTACCTCATCAAACTGACAAGCTTCTACAAAGCAAAGGAATCCATCCAGAAAGTGGGGAGAATGTCTACTGAATGGGAAAAAATATTTGCCAACTGTATATCTGAAAAGGCCTAACATCTAGGATCTGCAAGAAAATCAAATGCACCAAAAGGAATAAAACAAACAACTCCATTTAAAAAGTGAGCAAAGGACATGAATAGACACTTCACAAAATAAGATATACGGGCTGCCAACAGACACATGAAAAAGTGCTCAGTCTCACTAATCACCAGAGAAATGCAAATCAAAATCACATTGAGATACCACCTAACCCCAGTAAGAATGGCCATCATAAATAAAACAAAAAACAACACATGCTGGCAAGGATGTGGAAAAAAAGGAGCACTTCTACACTGCTGGTGGAAATGCAAACTAGTGCAACCTCTTTAGAAGACAGTGTGGTGAATTCTAAGAGAACTAGAAACTGACCTTCCATATGACCCAGCAATTACTCTATAGGGCATATACCCAGAGGAACTTAATCATTCTGCAAAAAGGATACCTGCCCACACATGTGTGTTGCAACTCTATTCCCAATGGCAGTAATATGGAACCAATCATGTTGTTCATCGAAACTGGACTAGATGTGGTACATATACACAATGGAATATTATGCAGCCATAAAGAAGGACAAAGATATGGATTTTGCAGCAACTAGGTGAGATTTAGGGTCTATCATACTCAGTGATGTATCACAGAAACAAGGAAGAGAGAACAATATGTTCTCACAAGTGTTTAAATTGTATTTTCTTTTGTGCTAAATACCATACACTTATTTTCATCCAAATATAATTCTCATTATATGTCAGTTAAATTAATTCCCTCAATCCAGTCAATTAATACTCTGCCAGTTTAAAATTTTTAGTTTAATTTTTAAAAGTGATAGAAGGCTGGGCACGGTGGTTCACACGTATAATCCCAGTAGTGTGGGAGGTGGAGGTGAAAGGGTTGCCTGAGTTCACAGGATCGAGATGAGCCCAGGAAACTTGGCGAGACCTCATCTCTACAATAAAAATAAATATTAGCTGGGTGTGGTGGCGCATGCCTGTAGTTCCAGCTACTTGGTAGGTTGAGGCAGAAGATCGCCTGAGCTCAGCAGGTCGAGGCTGCAGTGGCCGTTAGATTGCCAATGCACTCCAGCCTGGGTGACAGAGTGAGATTCCAACTCTAAAAGAAGAAAAATAAAGTGATAGAAAGGGCTGGGAATGGTGGCTCATGCCTATAATCCCAGCATTTTGTGAGATCAAGGTGAGAGGATTACCTGAACCTACTGGTTTGAGACCAGCCTGGGCAACTTGGCAAAAGCTCATCTCTACAAATAATCAAGAAAAATTAGCCAAGTGTGGTGGTGTGTGCCTGTAGTTCCAGGTATTGGAAGGCTGAAATGGAAGGATCCCTTGAGACCAGCTAGTCGAGGATGCTGTGACTGTGAACGTGCTACTGCTGTACTTCAGCCTGGACGACAGAATAAGAGTTCAATTAAAAAAAATGTGATAGAAAAAGAGGTATTTATAGATCAAGCTATAAATACCTTTAAAACTTTATAGTTTTAGTTGTATAAGGTCAGTAATCTTAATATCAGTACATTAAGATTCAAATCAATTGGTACATTCATTTATAATATCAGTATTTTAAAGGTACTACTTTATTTGGTTTTGAATCTGTCTTTCCCTTAAATCAAATCTTCCTACATTCAGTCTTTCTTTCACTGAAGCGTTTATCATTTATTTATTAAAGGAGTCTTTCCATCATACGAGGGCAGTAGAATGTGCCATTGGAATGATTCCTGGCCATATGTTTTCAGGATCCTTCCTTTTGAAGTGGTGCTCATTACTATTGCATTGTGTCATCGCTTCTTTCCTTATCCCTTGGCGGGGACTTCAGAGTCTCCATGTTACTTATCTGTTTTTTATAATAACCACTTTATTGTGCAAAATGAAATAACAGTCTTGACAGAATGTACATTTTTTAGAGGTTCTCTTTGTTTGCTACTGGATCTGAATTGATAGAAAATATAAAAATAGCTTTGAACTTGAGTTCTTTTTTTATCTGAGCCTGGAGTTTCTGACCTCTGGGAAATATTAACATACACTGTTCATGCAATAGTAAAGTAGAAATAAAATTCCATTTTGTTCATCACAACCTATTCCAGAGCAGTACTCTAAAATTTTGCTATCTCTCAGTTCCTTCAAAACAAATTGACATCTGAAAGTTCTTGTGAAAACATTGCGATGATTAGTAATATATAGCTTTGTTTCCCTGACCATAAATTATTAGAAGAGGAACTTATACTCTATAGAAATGAAACTTTGTGGAGACCAGACTGATAAAAGGCAGTGATTTGGAACATATGCTAAGTGACTAAGAAAATGGACATTAGGGTTACCCATAATCACCATTTACTAGATGTGTGACTTTGGCATCTTTATTTAAGGCTATAACCATCAATTTCTCCAATTGAAAACAATAGAAGATACTAGCTGTACTTATTTTATATAGTGGTTACTAGGTTTAAATAATGTGATCTAAAGTCAGCTAAATCCTTGTAAGAATTTATTAAATGTTAGTGATCATTATTATTATTATCTCTTAAGTAATTCTGAACAACAGGCACATTCCCTTGAACAGATATTAATTAAGTCAATCTTACTGTTCATCAGAAAAATTACATGGTATGAAGAAAGAAAGAAAGAAAGAGTAATATGAAATTGATGCAGACAGGTTGAAATGCAATACAGCAGAGTCACTATACTAGGAAGAATGTCAACAGAGCTACTGCAATAGCAAGTGCAGCATGGATAATAACTTCATTCTCCATCGTGTTTGACCTTTGAAATTGTATTGTCTACTCTTGTGCTCCAGTGAATTCTCATGACTGAAGGCATTTGTATGTACTTGGACATTCTTAGAGCCATACTTGAGTTATATATAAAAAATTATATAATATTTTGCTTTACAGAGTGATGTCATTGTCATCAGAACTTTTAATTTGTATCTGGCATACAGGAACATAACTGGTCATGTAATTTTTAAAATATGCATGGTATTTTTTGCATGTAATTTCATTTTTTCAAAATATTTGTAGAATTTCCATGTAAACATTCATACATTATCTATGAATATTCATTGTTTTTCCCAATCTGGTAGTTATTTATCTGTTTGTTCTGTTGAACTGGCTAGGAGATTCAAATTAATGTTGAAGAGAAGTGACCATGGAAACCTTTAGTGCACTTTTGAATTTTAAGCAGTTTTTGCTACAAGTTCATTGTTGTTTGGTTGGTTTTTTTTGAGTTGGAGTCTCACTCAGTCACCCAGACTGGAGTGCAGTGACTACTCCCGGTCACTGCAGCCTCGACCTGCTGGTCACTGGTGATCCTTCTACCTCAGCCTTCCAAGTCGCTGGAACTACAAGCACGCTACCATGCCCGACTAATTTTTTTGATTTATTGTAGGGATGAGGTCTCGCCAAGTTGCCCAGGTGGATCTCTAACCCGCGGGTTCAGGTAATTCACTCACCTCAGCCTCCCAAAGTGAGGGATTACAGGCTGAGTCACTGAGCCCGGCCTACAAATTCATTGTTAATTTTAATTTCCATATTTAATTTTTAGACTTACTCTCACATCAAGGGAATTTCTTCTATTTTTAATTTGCTTAGTGCTTTAAATCTGGAGTCAGTACTACACTTGAACAAGTGACAATTTTGTATCTTGGGCTATGTCATTCTTCATTAATTTCTCCCTATTGTAATGCATTATTTGTTTCAGTATTGTAGAAATGTCATTTTTGTGTTTTATTTTGGCTTGCATGCTTTTTGATGAGAAGTCTGTTGTTATTGTTATCTTTGTTTTAATGCTAAATGACCATTGCATTCAGAAATGAATCCATATGGATATTAATATAATTCTTTTTGACATATTTTTGGATTCAATGAAATATTTTATTAGAAATTTAGCTTCTGTGTTCTGTATGTGTAGATTTCAATTTCCCTGTTTATTTTACCTTACTTCTTTAAAAGAAGTTATTATATCTTTATTTTTCATGGATAATCTCAATCTTCTCTTTTGTTTTTAAACATAAATCACCCATCATGAGAGTGACTCTTCTTAATTGCTAATTATGTCAAACATTTTTATTTTCTATGCTTATCTTGACCTATATCTCTTCTTTAGTAAATTGTCTATATAAATCTTTGCCTACTTTTTATTATATTTTTAAAATTATTGAGAGTGTGTTTACATATAATAAATTGCAGTTCTTTTTTTCAGTGTTTTCTTAAAGTACTCTTTTGGAAACCAAATTTCTTTTAGTTCTGATGAAATCAAATGTATTAATTTTCAAATTTTTTCATTTCCTTAAACCTACCAAACTTTCTCTTACCTAGGTTTCCAATGTGTTTTTATAAAAAAATGGTGCAACATTAGGATGTAAAGTTGGGTGTGTAATGCAACATTAGGATGCAAAGTTGGGTGTGTAATACATTTTGCATTTTGTATTTTTATGACTAAAAATAGGGGTTAAGATACTTTTTTCATAAGATGTCCAATGTTTCCAACACCGTATGTTGAAGAGACTGAAATCTCTTTAGAGAACAAAATTGGGTTAAATCTGGACTCTTATTTTCTTTACATTTCTCATCTTTCTCTTTTAATTTAACACACTCTTTTTTCCCAGTTTATTAAGCTGGAAACTTAGAGTTTGGTTTATGTACACTTTTGAGTCTTAAATATTGAACTTTGTCCCATGGAGTTTGTATTTTGTTTCTATTTGCTCAATTCCAAATAATTCTTGAGTTTTCTTGTGATCTCTTTTTGACATGTAGTTTACTGAGAAATATGTTTAATTTTAAATACTTCAAAATTTATAATATACTGTTTTATTGTTGGTCATTGCTTTAAATTCATAATAGTCAGAGAATACACTTGGTTGTATTTGAGTACATTAAAATTACATTTCCTTTATGGCCTAAAGCATGATCTTTTCTGACAAATGTTTCACGTATACTTTAAAAGTGAGTATGATCTGCTGTTGGGAATGGAAACTAGTACAACCCTTTTGGAAGACAGTGTGGTGATTTCTGAAAGAATTAGAAATTGACCTTTCGTATGACTCAGCAGTTCCCCTTTTGGGAACATACCCAGAAGAACTCAAGTCATTCTACCAAAAAGATACTTGCACATGAATGTTTGTTGCAGGTCTATCACAATAGCAAAAATAAGAAAACAGTCATGCTGCTCATTGAAGCTGTACTGAATAAAAAATGTGGTACATATACACAATGGAATACTATGCAGCCATAAGGAAGGAGAAACATTTGCACCTACCAGCAGCTTGGTTGGATTTAGAGTCTATCATACTCAGTGATGTATCACAGAAACAAAGAAGAGAGTACCATAAGTTCTCATTCATAAATGGACCTTGAACTATGATTATAATACTATAAGAAAGGGATTGACAGTACTGGGAAATTGCCAGGGAGAGGGGGTGGGATTGATAATTTAGGAAAAATGCGAGGGGAGGGAGGATCACACTTCATCAACAAGGGTACCTGCATAATGAACACTTTATACATAGCTCTTAATTGTACCTTACCTGTTTAAAATTTTTTAAAAAGTGTGTAAGCTATTGTGGAACAGGATATTATCTAAATTATATCAACTTCATTGATATAAAAGTTAGGCAACAATGTGGTTGTATGTAATTACTACAACTTCTATGTAGTTACTACACTGTATGTAATTACTACATTGCCATCTATGTAATTACTACATTGTTGCCTAACTTTTACTGTCAATTAAAGGAGAGGAGTTATAAACTTGCCCTCGGTAATAGTAGTTATCTAATTCTCCCTTCATGTCTATTAGTTATTCAGCTATTGTTTTTATGTATTTTCATGATCTATAGTTATGTGCAGACACTATTAGTATTGGTCAGCTTCTTGAGAAACAGACCCCATTACCATTTCTTACATTTTTCGTTATCCATGATGGTTATTATTTTTATGAAGTATGTTTTCCTTCCTTCCTTCCTTCCTTCTTTCCTTCCTTCCTTCCTTCCTTCCTTCCTTCCTTCCTTCCTTCCTTCCTTCCCTCCTTCCTTCCTTCTCTTATTTTTTTGAAAAATAGTTTCACTCTGTTGTAAAGACTGGAGTGCAGTGACATGATCATGTCTACCACAACGTCAAATTCCTGGACTCAGCGATCTTCAGTCCTCAGCCTCCTGAGTAGCTGGAGTTATAAGTATTCAAGAACAAGCCAGCTAATTTTTCTATTTTTTGTAGAAATGATGCCTCACTTTGTTGACTAGACTGGATTGAACTCCTTGTCTCCTGAAGTGCCCCTATCTTGACCTACCAAAGTGCTGGGATTATAGATGCAAGCCACTGTGACTGGCACAATTAATTTCAATACCAATGTTCTTGGATTACAGGTTCAAGCCACTGTGCCCAGCAATATTAATTGCAATTTCTTCTCCTTCATCTATTGGGTATGGTTGTTTCTGCCCTTTTGGGTATCCTGAGAATTCTGAACTCTCCAACTACTGGAGTATTTTATGAGCATAACACAGCAGGTGCTGCCTACCTCTGATATAATGCAATTGTCCTGATAACATTATCATCTTGAGATTACTCAGGCAAATAAACATAATAAAAACAACTTCCTTCTAAACCTATGTCTCTTTGGTTCACAAGTCCTATGCCTTGTGTGTTCAAGGCTTTTTGTAGTCTCATTAAATAAGGACTAACCTCCCTCTTAGCTCTGAATGTTATCAACTTTACTATTTCTGCCTATACATCTCAACATGGGATTTCTGCTTAGTTCATGCTGAATATGATATCAGATACTTTTTGAACATCATCTTAAATTTCATTTTTTAACAAGTTTTTGAAATGAGAACTATTATAAATCTATTTCACAATGGCGGAAACTGACATTTACTGGAGTTAGATAACTTGGCTAGGTATACCAACAGCAAATTCTAGGACTGGCTTTCAGAGTCAAACTTTTTTTCTTTTTTCTTTTTCACTCAAGAAAATGTATTGATCCCTTACCAAATGTCAGGGACTGTTCTTCCATATGATTCATGTGTGTGTTCAGGGAATATGGCAGTGAGCAACAACAAAAGTTTATCTTTGAATGGGGGACTAAGAACAAAAATGTAGCAAATATATAAACACAAGTTTATATATTTCACAAACATATAAGCACAAGTATAAACATATAAATTAAAATTATGTATCTGGCCAAAATAAATAGTATTGGAGTAAGAACTACAGAGAGATGGAATGCAGGAAAGGGGGATGAAGAGTATTTGTAGGTTGGTGGAGTTTAAACTTTGTAATTATAGTGATGATGACAAGAAGAACAATAACAGGGTTCAAGAAAACATCAGTGTGCATATTTGGGGGATGAGCACTCTAGGCAGAGTGAACAGCCAGAAGGGAAGGCCATGAAGCAAGAACATCCATATAGTACTCAAGGAACAGAAAAGATAACAATGTGTGTGGAAAGAGAGGGGTTAGTGTAAACAGTAGAAGAGAATGAAATCAGAATGGAAATAGGGTGCTTAGATCGTAGGACTTTGGAGACATTGTCAGGTCTTTGGCTTTTGATTTGAGTAATCTATTATAGAGTCTTGAATGATATGAACTAACTTATGATTTGGGAGAAGTTCCCTAGAGGCCATGTTGGATTAAGACTGCAGGAAAGTAGGGGCAAGATTAGGAAGACTAATAAAATATTCCAAAAATTTATTTACTCCAAGCTGTTGAATCAGGGATTGAAAAAAACAAGCCCACAGATCACTTTGTACATCCTATGAAGAAAGAACGATTCTTACATGATGAAAGAGTCTTTAAGTAGAAAATGAAATGCAAGAGAAGGGGGAGGAACAAGAGGATGAGGAAGAAAGGAAGGACTAGTAACTATATATGGCCCACAAAGACAAAAATCTAAAATTCTCAAAAATATATGCCAAAATCTAAAGTAGAGTACCTGGCTGAAAGTAGGTTCTCAACAAAATCCAAAGAAAAAATGCATGAGTGAAATAGCTGCTCGGGAGTGTTGTTGTAGAGTGTTATTGTAGATTGATAGGTGTTCAGAATTATCTATGGCTTCATTCCCTAGCTTCACAAAAAAGGCCATTCAATTCCATTGAGCTATTGACATATAGTCTGGTTCCCAAAACAGTAAAACAAAGACACTAACATGAACAATATCAGAAAAAATATTTACCAACAGGATAATAATAACACAAAACATCTCTATAGCACTTAAGCTTTCATGATAATTACTCAATTTAATTTTCAAAACAACCTATGGGATAGGTATAATTTCCCTTTAGAAATTGCTATACCCTAAGTCTTTAGTAATTGATTACTTAAGGAATAAGAAGACTGTAATTTTTGTTTTCAAAAAGTCTGTAATGTAATCATGTGTCTTCAGAGTTCCTATAGTATATCAGGCCCAATATTTATTCCAGCTTGTTTTTTTCCCCAAAAAATAAAACCATAAGATTATTCATTATTGAACTCTCCTCAAATGATATCAGTGAACTATTGTGAAGTGCCATGATTTTAAACCATCTCTGCTCCTTTTAGAAAAGCCTTATAATATTACTCCTCTTTTCAAATAGAATTTGGGTCTGAGCAAAACTTTTTGGGTCTTAACAACTTCTACCTTTTTGGGGATGGAAGTCCAAATACTCTGAAATATTATGAAAGCAGGATTATGATTAGAAGTTGAAAAACAATTGTGCAGTATGTTAATAATGTAAATGTTATTATGAAATAAATATTCAAAAAGTGAAAAAACATACAAAGATATTTTTACTATTCTCTGTCTCATTTTTTCTGACTCTTGGTTTTGCATGTCATTTGTTTGTTTAACATTAGTCCAAAAGAGAAAAGAAGCCAATGAAATAAGCCAAAGAAACAATATTTCAACTAGATAAATTCATGTATAGGAATTTCCACATTTTGTGTATCATGCTGAAGATTCCAGTTCTTAGGATAATAATACATGTTTCCATTGTCCTGACACCCCAGAGTATATTTCTTATCTTTTGAATATCTAGAGTTTTATTTTAGGACCTAGCTGGCATGCTCACAATGACCAATGTGTGTTGATTGTATTTTAATCTAATACATTGCTCCACTATTAGCTTGAAAATAAATGATTTATTTGCTTTCTAGACATATTCCAGAAAGGACAAAGAAATTGATTTCTTATCCATGTATTATAATCCACTGGTGAATTTCTTTCAGATTACACCAAAATTGATCTAGAATATAATCTTACATATTTGGATCCTTCAAACCAAACCAAATGGAAAACCTGGGCTGCAAGGTTTAATGAGAAAAACGTGGGATGATACTATACTGACAATCGGTGGTCCCTGACCTATTTTGAGTACATTGGAGTCCAGTGGCCATTAAAATCACAGAATTTGAAGTGAAGACCTCCTTCTAAGCATGCATGAGTTCACTACAGATAACCCCACAGCGCTAACCACGCCAAAGAATACATAAAATAAACAAATAGTTGATGATGATGTTAGATAGATAGATAGATAGAAATAGATGACAGATAAAATAACTTATGATGTGTAAATTCTGACCTCACACAACCAGGGTTCAAAGGCTGGCTGGGTCTCTAATACACGGTACACCTTGAGGAACGTCTAAAACTTAAATAATGTTATCTAATCTGTGAAAAGATGAAGACACACTGACTAATGGGAAAGTATGCCATAGGGTGCAGCCATCAGTCAGGTCTCACAACCGCATCACCTCCCCGGAAACCTTCGCAGCTAGGCTGGTGACCCCCAACCAGGGCGGCCATGGAGATGGGAGAGGACCAGGAGATGTTGGCAGGACCTGGCTTGCTCCTGGGCTGAGCTAGAGCAAGCCTTGCCCCTGTGACCCGAGAGACAGAGCCATCGACACTCAGCTACTGAGTGCCCAAGTCCAGCAGTCCCCATCGATTTCCACTTGGTGCCAATCACCTGCAAGTAGCAGCATGAAGGCCCCCGCAGTAGAACATCCACCTGCGCCAGCGGTTGGTGGGGCCTCGCGCCGGGCCGTTGTCGCCTCTCCTCGTGCTCCTCGTCCACGCGCCCTCCTGACACTCCCCTTCTCTGTCACGAGCCCCACTGAGACGTCACAGGCGCGGGGCGGGCCACTGTGTGCTTGGCTGAGAGAGGAGTTAGTCGCTGGGAGACTCGTCTCCGTGGCTTGCTCTTTTCTGGCGATTGCAGGTCGCACAACCTGCTCGCAATGGGCAATTTACTCACTTTCTTACTCGCGAAATTGGTTTTCTGGCCCCTCCGGCGACTCCAGCGAAGCCGGATCCCGATGGTCCCCGCCTTCCGCTGGGCTCCTCCACCTGGCCCGGCCACCCCGCAGCTTTTGAGCCTTCCCCTCTCCCTGTTCCTGCCCGCAGGTTGCTGAACCCGCGTCTGGGTCGTGTGCCTCCATTCCCTAGACTCTACATCGCCCCGAAGTAGTGGTGTCCCCTCCCGCAGATCACGGGCCTCTCTCCCGGGTGCCCCCCGCCCGAATTCTGGAGTGAAGTCCTGGAGAAGAAACCCGCGCTGTTGGCAGGGAAGTCGCTGAAGTATGGACACTTGAACTCTACAAGGATCTCTCCTTTCAGCCGCAAGTATACCCTCCTGCCTTCCCCAGCTGAGCAGATGGTCAGTCCTATGGAACTGATACCATCCAGGCGCCCCGAGGAGATCAAGGGGAGGGCCCAAGGAGACCCGAAAGGGTGATGCAAGAGGACGATCAGGTTGAGACCAAAGAGCAGGGGGTCAAGAAAAAGGCCCACCCTAGCAAGCAGAAGTGTCACTGACATCTAGGCCCCTAGAGACCAGGGGAGAACTCACTTCTTTAGTGGACTGACCTGTGCTTCTGGAGGGAAACCCCCCTTGCTCAAACTCAATAAACTTGAGTAAAGACCTGGGTGAGCTCCCTGTGCAAAGAACATATCAATCCCAGAACACACATCCGTGCTTGAAATGTCCCAACTTTTGGGATAGATCCAGTCATGCTCCCAGCCCTAGCCCCAAGCTTCTCCTTGTTGCTGGACAAGCCACCAAGGAAATGCTGGAGTGTCCAGCTTTCCAGGCTTGCTAATGTTGCTGATGCTTTATGAAGGTGATGCAGGGCAAGGACCCACCCAATATTCCACCAAGTAGCTCTTTCACAAGAGCTGCCTGTTATAGGCCTTGCCAAAGCGAGGGCCTATTCCACTGCCACTGCTGCCACCGTGTCCATTGCAGCTGTTGTGGAATAAAAGTGAGCTGCCCACACATACTGAAAGACCCCTCATGACTATTTAGAATGATTTGGGTTCTTTGTGGAAATATATTGGGTCTAAAAGAAATAGCAAAATATTGCAGCATAAGACAGAATGAAAGACAAAAAATGGCAAATTGTACCACCATCCAGGCTGTCCCTTCTTTCTATTCACCTGCTGAGAAGACCGCAGCCTCCCTGCCTCTGGTCAATTACACTTTGCAGTCCCAATTGTTCTTATCACCATTGAATAGGCCAACTTGGCTGCCAGGTCTCCTCCCCTGCCTATCTCCTATCCCCAAACCCTGATCCTTTAAGTCTCACTTCAGCAGAAGACGTTCCAGTCATCCATGTGTGTAGATTCCCATCCTTCCTTTTTCTTCCTCTACCCTCATCCAGTCCATGCTACACAACCCCTGTTACCCCTTGGAAGACTATCAGTTTTACAGGAGTCATTTCTGATTATCAGCTAATACATCTTCTAACTTGACCTCACAGCCCATTTCAGACCTTGGCGTCATTTACATTGACAACACTCTTCTTTCTAAGGTTGTGTATTTCAGACCCACCTCCAGATTCTGGGTGAGTGGATTCTCATTTTCCCCAATTCAGAATTACATGTACTGCAGTGGCACCCAGAGAAGTCACCACAATGAGTACCAACTACCTCATATTCTCCAGTCCTATTTCAACTTTTCACCATCCTTTATGTTGGAAGATAATGATAAGCCCAAATTAAGAACACCCCATGCACCACAGCAGGATCCCTTATCTCCCAGTTTTTACAAGACTTCTGATCATAGTTCCTTTATTCACCTCCACTCTGGTGAGCAGCACATCTCAAACAGTATCCAAGCTAACCTTTGACTCCAGTGCTGTAGATACTAAGGCTATCAGGTTCCAGTCTCCCCCTATCTCCAGGAATGGTCCGCCATTCACACAGAGAACCTGAGACCCCATTGATAAACATGTATGGTGCAACAAATAACAACACTGTGGATTTGTAGGAAGCCCTCTAGTCTCCTTTTGAGTAAAACACCAGTGAATCACCCAGCCATGTTGTTCAATGTGACTTTAGTGTAGCCAGCATTGTTGATAATATACTTGTATTTGGAGATTCCTGAGCAAACAACTGTGCCCGTGCTCAAGAATGAAAAGAAGTCACTGGGTCACCCTGACACCTTCGAAGAGCTTCAGGAGCCACCATTCCATGGATAACTCCTCTTATGGATCTCATTAAACAATGAGAAACCCTTTCCACATAGGGCTACCTAGAAAAGACATTGATCCATGAGAAAGGCACTCAGTCCCTTTAACTTAACCTGCTCTGATTACATAAGAGAGGCCCCCAAAATCAAATGCTCTGTGTGCACATGTATATTAGTGTGTGTGTGTGTGTGTGTGTGTGTGTGTGTGTGTGTGTGTGTGTGTGTGTTTAGGAGAGACCATAGAGTAGACCAGTTTATTTACAAGAAACTTTATATTCACTACGCAGAGTACAGGAGACTGGCAGGTACCATAAGCTGAGCCTCCCTTTTTTAACTTAGATGACACAAGTTCTGCGTCAGATCTGCCTAGTCCTGAGTTTGGGAGAATGGCCACTGCTATTTGTAGGTGTTAGTTTTCCCTTTAATGATTTGACTCACTGGTTTCTTATCTTTCCCAGATGCCATGTAGAAAAAAACACTGGTTCTTGTTAATCTACCTCTGCTCACATGATTTGTTTTTTACTTAATTGTGGGGGAAGAACTGATATGTGTGGGGACTGATGTGTTTTGTGCCAGACTATAGGCAAAATATTCTGAATCCTAGGGACTAGAATGTGGAAGTAGCTACCTTTATGATGTTACATGTTGAGCCCTTAATTCTCTGTGTGAAATCAGAATGTCAGAGATGATAACATACAGTAAACCAGAATTAAAATCATAAGTCCTCCAACCAACACAATAGACTAGCCCTTTGGCTAATGGGATCTCAGAAAAACTTGAAACACTAATTCCAGGCCATGACAAAAGAGGGGTTGGACGAATCTTATTGCGTTCCCTCCTTTTTGTAGGTTAGCTTCAACTAACTGGCATTAACAGTAATACAGAGATCATAAGAGTGACTAAACATACTTGACAGCCATGGCTCTCCCACAAACTGTTGTTTTTGTTTAAGTATTTCTTTCTACTAACCTCTTACATTATATAAAAACAGATAACAGACTGTGACCGGGTGAGAGTTATCTCAAGAATGCAAGGTTATGGAATATTCAGTATTAAGTTGATTGAAAGACAAGTCAGCAACATGCAGAGTAAGAGACCTGGACTTTAACTCCATCACAAACACATTTATTTGGCAACAATTCATAGACATATTCCCTTGAAAAAATCAAAAAAGGCCATTTTGCAAAGATTGGAGCAGAAATAAGCTGAAGTAAATAGAGGAATGTAAAAATCAACAAAAACAAAGGTTTGGTTTATTGAACAGATGATCATAAACAACACAGCCTCAGGGAAAAAAATAGAGTGAAGACACAAAAATATAGAATAAAAAATTAAAGAAAAGACATTACCATAATATTAAAGAAATTTTTTTATAATTATCAGAAAGTGATATAAATAGTTATAGCAAGACAACCTGGACAACCTAGGAGAAATGGCTGAAATTTAAGAAACATACAATCGAGAAAGACTAAATCATTAAAAAATAAAAAGTCGTAGCAGACCTATACTAGGATGGAGATTGAATCGCTCAAAAACCGCTCAGCAAAAAAAGCTAAGAATTTTCTCAACAAACAAAAGCAAAGGACCAAATGACTTCACTAGTGAATTTCAACAAACAAATTTATTAAAAAATAAATACTAATATTTTAAAACTTTCAACAATTGAGAAAATGGGGCTACATTCCAGTGCATTTTATGGGGCTACCGTTACCCAGATACCAAGCCCAGGTAAAAATGACATAACAAAATTACAGACAAATATGCAAAACTTCTCAACAAACTAAATCCAGTTGCACATTAAAAGCATCAAACACCATGATCAATTGAGATTTCTCTCTTATATACTAGAATACTTCAACCATGTAATTCAAACATATGACTGACTACCTTAATAGAATAAAGGGTAAAAAAGACAATGATCTAAAGAAATGCAGAAGAAGCATTTAACACAATTCACACATATTTTTATTAAAATTCACAAACTGTGATGACAAAAATTCCCCCCCTAAAAAAATCAGTGATGAAAAGCTAACATCTAGGATCTACAAGGAACTCAAAGGTATAGAAAAGAAAAAAACAAACAACCCCATTATAAAGTGGGTAAAATATATAAACAGACACTTCTCAAAAGAAGACATATGAGCGCCCAACAGATACATGAAAAAATGCTCAGCCTCACTATTCTTCAAGAAATGCAAATTAAAACCACACTGAGATACCACCTAACTCAAGTCAGGATGGCCATCACCAGTAACTCAAAAATCAACAGATACTGGAGAGGATGTAGGGAAAAGGGAGTGTTGGTGGGAGTGTAAATTATCTCAGCCTCTATGGAAAACAGGCAATTCTTAAAAGATCTAAAAATTGACCTTCCATATGATCCTGCAATCCCCTTACTGGGAATATAGCCAGAGGAACTCAAATCACTCTATGAAAAAGATACCTGCATATCTTTTTCATACGCATGTTTTTTGCAGCATTATTCACAATAGCAAAAACATGGAACCAGCCATGCTGCCCCTCGAAAAAGAACTGGCTAAAAAAATGTAGTGCATATACACCATGGGATATTATGCAGCCATAAAGAAGGTCAACATTATGAACATTGCAGCAACTTGGAAGGACTTAGAATTTATAATACTGAGTGATCTATGACAGAAACAACGAACTGAGTACCACATGTTCTGACTCATAAGCGGACCTTGAAAAGTTATCGGAATACTATAGGAAGAGGATTGGCAGTATTGGGACATTGCCAGGGGAGGGAGAGAGGGCAAAATTGGCAGTAGTGTGAAACTGTCAGGGGAAGGAGGAGCACATCTAATCAACAAGGTTAACTGCATAATGAACGTTTGTATATCTAACCCTAAATTGTTCCCCACATCTTAAAAAAAAATTATTTAAATGATTAAGAACTAAACAATCATACTGTCACTCCAATTTATATTTATCATAGTACTGGAAGAAATTTGACAAGAGAAAGTATAAAAGACATGCATATTAGAAAAAAAGAAGAGTGTTTCTGTGGGTAATGACATGAGAGGATATTATATATATATGTGTGTATGTGTACACACACACACACACACACACACACACACACACACACACACACACACATACACACACGTCTGATTTGACACTTAAGTTTCCAAACTCATCTTAGAAAATTGTTACATACCTCCAGTCATTTTTAAGTAATCCCCATTTGCAGCCATGCACCAATGCCAGTGCCTAGTCTACCCTTTAAAGCAATTTTGGAACTCTTTTTCAGGAATGGCTATCAGAGATGTTTTTGTAGTACTCTTGATGTCTTGAATATCTTCAAATGTCTTCGTTTCAATATTTTCTTTATCTTTGAGTAGAAAAAAAAGTAACTGGGGTCCAGATCAGCAGAGTAAGAAGAGTGTTGCAGTACAGTCATTTGTACAGTGCTGCCAATGTAAGTGCACAGTGGAAAGTTTGCAAACTTATTTGTCAGATCTCAAAAAATAATGAAATCAACTCTGATGACCATTCCAAAAAGACCTCTAAATTGCCTTGATTGATGGACTAGACACTGGCATCAGTGCATAGCTTCCCAAGGGGTGTGCATTGAAGGTGACTGTGTGTGTGTGTGTGTGTGTGTATGCTAATAGAATTCACCTCAAAATGTTAGAGTAAAAAAATGAATTCAGAAAAATTGCAAGATACGTAATAACCTACAAAAATCAGATATGTTTTTTTATAGACAATGAACAATATGAAAATGAAATTAGCAAACAATCCTATTATTAGCACTAAAAAAGTGTAAAATACTTAGAAGTAAATTTAACTAAACTTATACAATAATAGTCACAAAATATTGAATAAAATGAGCATGATGCAAATAGAAAGACATCCTATTCATGGATTTGGAAGACTTAATATTATTAAATTGTCAATAATAGCAAGAGTAATCTTCATATTTAATGTAATAGCTAGCAAAAACCAGAAAGCATTTTTTTACAGAAATAAATAAAATAATTCTACATAGAGAACAAATGAACAGAAATGTCAAGACAATCTTGAAAAAAAAAGAACTAAAGTGGAGACATCACATATCCTGATTTAAGCATAATTTAGAAATCTACAGGAAATAAAACAGTATGACCTGAACATACATTCATATATACCGATGAGACAAAAATTAATCCATGCATATATGGTCAACTGATCATCAATAAGCATGTTAAAAATACTCAGTCAGGAAAAAACAGTTTTTTTAACCATGTCAGAAAACTGCTTTTCCAGCCGGACTCGGTGGCTCAGCCTGTAATCCCGCGCCTTTGGGAGGCTAAGGTGAGTGGATTGCCTGAGCCCGCGGGTTCGAGACCTGCCTGGGCAACTTGGTGAGACCTCATCTCTACAATAAATCAAAAAATAAGCCGGGCGTGGTAGCGCATGCCTGTAGTTCCAGCTACTTGGAAGGTTGAGGCGGAAGGATTGCCGGAGCCCAGCAGGTCGAGGCTGCAGTGACCGGGAGCGGCCACTGCACTCCAGTCTGGGTGACAGAGTGAGACTCCAACTCAAAAAAAAAAAAAAAGAAAACTGCTTTTCCACATACATAAGAAAAACATTGAATCCTTTTCTTACTCTGTACATGAAACTCACTATGAAAGGAATAATTCTAAGATTCTAAGAACTGAAAATCAACAATTCTTAAAAGAAAATCTTGGGGAATATTTCTTGAATTGGTTTGGCATGATATCATGAATACGTCATCCAAATCCTGGACAAATAACCTTAAAAACAGAAATAAATCAAACTAAAAAGCATCTTCACAGCAAAAAAGCAAAACACAAAAAATGGAGGAAGGGAATAGGGAGTGAAATACCAACGTATGCAGAGCAAGAGAAAACATTTACAAAATATATACCTTATAAAGGGTGAATCTTTGCAAAATATATATTGCAGCTGGGTTCGGTGGCTCAGCCTGTAATTCCAGTACATTGGGAACTTGAGGCAGGTGGATTGTCTGAGCCCAGGGAATCGAGACCAACCTGGGCAACTTGCAAGACCTCGTCTCTACAAAAAAAAAAAAAAAAGCTGGGTGTAGTAACAGGCACCTGTATTTCCACCTACTTGCAAGGCTGAGATGGAAGAATCACTGGAGCCAATAATGTAGACGCTGGGTTGGTCATGAGCATGACACAGCCTGGGTGACAGAGCTATACTTTAACTAAAAAAAAAAAATGTATATTATATATATTGTGCAATCCGTAACAATTCAATAACACCAATAACAGGAAAACCTTCATGGCCTGATTAAAATTGGATTGAAGACTTTGATAGATATTTTTGCTAAGGATATAAATAGCTAACAGATACAGGAAAAGAATTTCAGATCTTATAGAAAAGACTTTTTAAGGTAAATCAATCAGTACAAAAAACAGAAAAAAAGAATCAAGAGAATGAGGCACAGTATTCAAGAAATATGGGATAATGTAAAATGTCCAAACCTGAGGCTCACAGGTGTTCCCGAGGACAAAGAGAAAGCATGGATATAGAAAACCTATTTCAGGAAAAAATTTAGAAAACCCTACTTGACTTTACCGAGATTAAAAAATCCAGGTACAGAAAATTCAGAGAGTCCCTGGAAGATTCATTGAAAATAGGTCTTCTTCAAGGCCTATAGCAGTAGTTATTCGATTATGCAAAGTCAATATGAAGGAAATAATTCTAATAGAATTGAGACAAAAACATCAAGTAACTTAAACAGGCAAACTGATCAGACTAGCAGCAGACTTTGTAAGAGACTGATAATAGGGTCTCTTTGGACCCTATTATCAATCTTTTCAAACAGAGTTACTGTCAGCAAAAGATTTTGTATTTTACAAAATGAAGTTTTATAAATGAAAGAGAATTAAAGACTTTCTCAGACAAGTAAATGCTGAGAGATTTTGTAACTTGTCACCAGTAGACCAGTAATCTACAAAAGTATTCAAAGAAATTATAAACATTGAAACAACAGTTCAAAATGCACCAGTAGATAAACACTGAAAATATAAAAATTCATAGAACCAGAGAATACCAACACAATGCAGAAAAAAAGCAATCAGTAAAAAACAACATAATGAATGGAACGGTACCTTACATTTCATTACTAAGGCTTAAAGGTTATGAACTCAATACCCATAGTAAACACATTCATTTCCACTATTAAAAAAAACTAAAAAATGCTGCTTTCAAAAGACTGACTACAAACAAAAATTCCTATAGTCTCAATGTAAAAAGGAGAATAAATATTCCATGAAAATAAAAACCAAAACAAGCAGTAGTAGCAATTCTCATACCTGATTAAACAGACAGTAAGTTAACAAAAGTGAAAAAAGTTAGTCATTTTATAATGATAGAGTATCAATCCAACAATAAGCTATAATCTTAAATATATGTCACTAACACCAGAATTTCCCAGAATTATAAAACATATTTTGTTAGACTTAAGAAAAGCGATAGACAGCAATACAATAATGGGGGAGATTTCAACACTCTTCTGACAGCAACAGGAAAATCAAGGCAAAATGTCAACAAAGAAGAGTTACTCTGGACCCTACAGCAAATGAACCTAACAGACATCTAGAGGATATTATACCACAAAAATACGGAAAATACGTCTTTCTCATCAGTACATGGAACATCCTCCACAACAGTTTGTATGATAGGCCATAAATCAAGGCTCAGTAATAAAATAAATTCCAAATTATTATCAAGCACCTACTCAGATCCCAGTGGAATAAAACTAGAAATCAAATACAAGAGGAACTCTGAAAACCAAATAATTATATGGAACTTTAACAAATTGCTCCCAAATGATCTTTGAGCCAGCCCTGAAATCAAGTTGTAAATTTTTGAAAAATCTTAAAATGAATGTCAACAACAACACAAGTTATCAAAACCTCTGCAACACACAATAAACTGTGATCATAGGAAAATTTATGGTGCTTAATGCCTATCATGAAATAACCGAAAGATCACATTTTTTTCTTTTACTTTTCTTTTTTTTTTTTTTAAATGTGGGGTACAATTCAAGGTTAGGTATATAAATGGTGATTATGCAGCTACCCTTGTTAATGAGGTATGTCCCTCCCTTCCCTGGCAGTTTCCCTCAACTGCCAATCTAACTCCCCCTCCCATGGCAGCTTCCCACTACTGGCATTCCCTTTCTCATAGCATTATGATAATTGTTCAAGAGCCACTTATGAGTGAGAACATATGGTGCTCTGTTGTTTGTTTCTGTGATACATCACTGAGTATGATAGACTCTAAATATATTCAGGTTTCTGCGAAGTCCATATATTTGTCCTTCTTTATGACTGCATAATATTCCATTATGTATATGTACCACATTTTTTATCCAGTCCAGCTTTGATTGGCAGCATGGTTGGTTCCGTGTTTTTGCTATTGTGAATAGACCTGCAACAACCATGTGTGTGAAGGTATCGTTTCTGTAGAATGATTTGAGTTCCTCCGGGTATATTCCCAAGAGGGGGATTGCTGGGTCATATAGAAGGTAAATTTCTAGTTCTTTCAGAAATTACCACACAGTCTTTCAAAGAGGTGCATTACTTTGAATTCCCACCAGCAGTGTAGAAGAGTTTCTTTTTCTCCGCATCCTCACCAGTATCTTTTGCTGTTTGTTTTATTAATGATGGTCGTTCATACTGGGGTTAGGTGGTATCTCAATGTGGCTTTGATTTGCATTTTTCTGATGATGAGTGAGGCTGAGCACTTTTTGATGTGTCTGTTAGCTACCCATATATCTTCTTTTAAGAAGCGTCTATTCATGTTTTTTGCCCACTTTTTATGAGACTGTTTGTCTTTTTTTCTTTTGGGTGCATTTGAGTTCCTTGTAGATCCTAGATGTTAGACCTTTGTGAGATATACAGTTGGCAAATATTTTTTTGAAATGTCACCTATTAACAACCTAACATCCATTCATATGGGAAATAGAAAAAAAAAGAAAGGAATACCTTAATTCACATCTAGCAGAAGAAAGAAATAATAAAGATTAGTACAGAAGTAAACAAAATTGAAACAAAAAATTACCTTGAATCAATACAAAAAAAAGCTGTTTTTTAAAGAAAAATAAAGTTGGTAGAGCACTAGCAAAACTGTTTAAGAAAGGAAAAGGAAAGAAGATTCAACTTAAGCAGAAATGGAAATGGCCACATCACATCTGAGATTATTATGAACTTCCAAGCAAACAAGATATGCAATCTAGGATAAATGGATACATTCTCAGGAGCATGCAAACCACAAACCACAAATTCAGAAATAATAGAATCATTGGCAGACCAAAAATGAGTACTACATTGAATCAGTAATTAAAAGACTGTCAACAAAAGAGTCCAGGATCTTTCAGATTAACAGTTGAATTCTATGACACTTTCAAAGAGGAAAGAACTGGTATCAATCCTAAGGAAGCTATTTCATGAGATTGAGGAGAGAATTCTCCCTAACTCAATCTACAAAGCCAGTATTACTTTAATACCAAGTCAGGAAAAAACACAACAACAACATTGAAAGAAAACTACAGATGAATACATCTTTTGAACTCAGATGCAAGCTTCCTTAACAAAATGCTAGTCAACCCAACAGCCAATCACAGATATAACCTGCAGCAATTCAATGAATTATACCAAAGGATGCAAAGACAGTACAATACACACAAGTCAATAATCATGATCTATCACATAAACAAAACTAAAAGCATAAATCATATTATCATTTCAATAGATGCAGAGATAAATAGATAAATTCCAGGAAGTCTTTTTAAATAAATATCATTAGCAAAGCAGGGACAGAAGGAACATAGCTCAAAATAATAAAACACATATGCGACTAACATATAGCCAACATTATAGTGATGAGATAAAATCATAAGCATTCACCATTAGAACAAAGGTAAAGTTGCTCAGTTTCACCACTCACAGTCATCAGTGTAGTACTGGAAGCCCTAACAGAGCAACCAGGCAAGTGAAAAAAATAAAAGGAATCCAAATTGTAAAGAAGAAGTCAAACTATCTCTGTTTACTGTTTATATTATCTTATAACTGGAAAATCTTAAAGATTCCTGCAGAAAACTCTTGGTCTCGAGAAATAAATTCAGTAAAATCTCAGGTTACAAAACAACTTATCACACTGACATACAACAATTAAGACAAAACTCAGAATCAAATCAGGAAGTGTATACCATTTAAAATAGTGACTAAAAATTTAAAATACCTAGGAATGTACTTAATGATGAATGTAAAACATCTCTGCAAGAACTACATAACACTGAAGAAAGAAATTGTAGAGGACACTAGCAAATGAAAGAAATAATTAACAAAATAAATAGACAATTCATTCTTATGAATTGGAAGAATCAATAAAGCTTAATGATCATAGTATCGAAAACAATCTACAGATTCAAGGAAATCTCTTACAAACTACTAACATCACTTTATTGAATTAGAAAAAAATCCAAAATTTATATGGAACCCAAGAGGAGCCTTGATAGCCAAAATAAGTCTCACAGAAAGAACAAAGCCGGATGCATCACATTGCACACATACAAATTTTTATACTACAAGGCTATGATAATCAAAACAGCCTGTACTGATACCAGGGTAGACTTTTGGACCAATGGAACAGAATAAAGAATCCAGAATTAAATCAAAATATCTACAATAAACTGATTTTTGATAAAGCAGACAAAAACATACGTAAAGGAAAGGATATTCTACTCCACAAATAGTGCTAGGAAAGTTGGATAGCCACATGCAGAACTAAACCTTGATCCCTATTTCTCACCATATACAAAAATTAACTCAAGTCAGATTAATGACTTAAAGATCAGGACTTAAAATAAAAATTTTAGAAGACAACCTTAAAAAAAATTCTGGGTAATGGCCTATGCAATTTATGGCTAAGAATTCAAAAGCAAATGCCACAAAACCGAAAATGAACAAGTGGGAATTAGTTAAACTAAAAAACTTCTGCACAGTGAAAGAAATAATTAACAAAATAAATAGACACATTACAGAAGAGTAGAAGATATTCACAAACTAGACATCTAATAAAAATATCTATAATCTACAATCGGTCTTGGGACGGGTAGACACCCTTATCAACAAGGGTGCCTGAACGATGCATATTTGTATACCTAACCTTTAATTGTACCCCACAATTTTATAATAAAAAATATTGATTTAAAACCAAACAAACGGATGATGATGATGATGATAATGAAAGATAGATAGATTAGATAGATAGACAGATAGATAGACAGAAATAGATGACAGACAAAATAACATATGATGTGTACATAAGAAAGAGGAACATAGACCAGAGCACCATTCTGGGCTCACATAACCTGGGTTCAAAGGCTGGCTGGACCACTATTACATGCATCACCTGAGGAACATCTAAAATTTAAATAACGCTATCCAATCTGTGAAAAGAAATGAAGAGACACTGCCTACAGGGAAGGCATGTCATAGGGTGTAGTCAGTTCTCATAAACGCGTCACCTCCACGGAAACCTTCGCAGCTTGGCTCGTGACACCCAGGGCGGCCATGGAGATGGGAGAGGACCAGGAGATGCTGGCAGGACCTGGCTTGCTCCTGGGCTGAGCTAGAGCAAGCCTTGCCCCTGTGACCCGAGAGACAGAGCCATCGACACTCAGCCAAGGAGCGCCCAAGCCCAGCAGTCCCCACCGATTCCCACAGACTGGGTCACTTGGTGCCAATCACCTGCAAGCAGCAGCAGGAAGTCCCCCGAACTAGAACATCCAGCTGCCGAGCGGTTGGTGAGGCCTCGCGCCGTGCCGTTGTCGCCTCTCCTCGTGCTCCGGGGGTCCACGCACCCTCCTGTCACGCCCCCTCTCTGTCAGGAGCCCCACTGAGACGTCACAGGCGCGGGGCTGGCAGTGTGTGCTTGGCTGAGAGAGGAGTTAGTCGCTGGGAGACTCGTCTCCGTGGCTTGCTTTTTCTGGCGATCGCAGGCCGCACAACCCGCTTGCAATGGGCAATTTACTCACTTTCTTACTCGCAGTATTGGTTTTCTGGCCCCGCCGTTAACGCCGGTGACGCCGGATCCCGATGGTCCCCGTCTTCCTCCAGGCTCCTATGCCTGGCCAGGGTCACCCCGCGGCTTTTGAGCCTTCCCCTCTCCCTGTTCTTGCCCGCAGGCTACTGAACCCGCGTCTGGGTCGTGTGTCTCCATTTCCTAGACTCTACATCGCCCCGAAGGAGCGGTGTCCTCTCCCGCAGACCCCGGGCTCCTCTCTGGGGTGCCCCCCGCCTGAATTCTGGAGTGAAGTCCTGGAGAAGAAACCCGTGCCGTTGGCATGGACTTCCCTGAAGTATGGACATTTGACCTCTGCAAGGATCGCTCCTTTCTGTCACCAGTATACCCTCCTGCCTTCCCCACCTGAGCTGATCATCAGTTCTATGGAACTGACACCATTCAGGTTCCCCAAGGAGATCAAGGGAAGGACCCAAAGAGACCCTAAAAGGTGATGCAAGAGGAGGATCAGGTTGAGAAAAAGAGCAGGGGGTCAAGAAAGAGGCCCACCCTAGCAAGCAGGAAGTGTCATTGACATCTAGTCACCTAGAGACCAGGGGAGAACTCACTTCCTCAGGGGGCTGTCCTGGGCTTCTGGAAGGAAACTTCCCTTGCTCAAAAACAAGAAACTTGAGTGAGAAGACCAAGGTGAGCTCCCTGTGCGAAGAGCATAACAATCCCAGCACACACAACTCTTCTGGAGATGTCCCACCTCTTGGGACAGATTCAGCCATGTCCTGGCCCCAAGGTGCTCCTTGTTGCTGGACAAGTACACCAAGGAAATGCTGAAGTGTCCAGCTTTCCAGGCTTGCTAATGTTGCTGACGCTGTATGAAGGAGATGCAGAACACCGAGCTCTTCAACAAGAGCTGCCAATTGTAGGCCCTTTCAAAGACCATTATCTATTCCAATGCCACTGTTGCCAGAGTGTCTACTGCCCCTGTTGTAGAATAAAAATGATCTGCCCCCTCATACTGAATGTTTCATCATGACTAGTTAGAATGATTTGGGTTCTTTGTGGAAATACATTGGGTCTAAAAGAAATTGCAAAACTTTGCAGCATAAGACAGAATGAAACACAAACAATGGCAAATTGTATCACCATTCTGGCTGTCCTTTCTACTCACCTGCTGAGAAGACCGCAGCCTTCCTGCCTCTGGTCAATTATACTTTTCAGGTCCAGCTCTTCTTTCCACCACTGAATAGGCCGACTTGGCTGCCAGCTCTCCTGCCCTGCCTGTCTGTCTGCCTTCTATCCCGAAACCCTGCTCCTTTGAGTTTCATTTCAGGAGAAGAAGTCCAGACATCCATGTGTATAGATTTCCATCCTTCTTTTTTCTTCCTCTTCTCTCATCCAATCCATACTACCATGATCCCTGTTGCCCCTGGCAAGTCTATGAATTCTACAGGACTCATTTCTGCATATCAGCTAATACATCTGCTCACTTGACCTCACAGAACACTTCAGACCTTGGGATCATTTACATTGACAATACTCTTCTTTCTAAGGCTGTGTCTTTCAGACCCACCCCAGCTTCTGTATGAGTGGATTCCCATTTTCCCCAATGCAAAATTGCATGCACCGCAGTGGTGCTCTGAGAAGTCACCATGAGAAGTCATTCGCCCACCTACCTTATTTTCTCCACACCCACTCCAACTTTCAACTAATCTTTATGTTGAAAAATAACCTGTAAGCTAAAATTATGAACACCCCCAAAACCACAGCAGGAACCCTCTCTCCCCAGTTTTTTTTTCTTTCTTTTTCTTGAGTTCGATTCTCACTCTGTCGCTCAGACTGGAGTGCAGTGGCACGCTCCCTGCCATGGCAGCCTCGACCTGCTGGACTCCCGGGATCCTTCCGCCTCGCCCTTCCAAGTAGCTGGAACTACAGGTGCGCGCTAGAGATGGGGTCTCGCCAAGTTGCCCAGGCGGGTCTCAAACCCGCGGGCTCAGACAATTCACTCACCTGGGCCTCACAAAGCGTGGGATTACAGGCTGAGCCACCGAGTCCGGCCTCTCCCCAGTTTTTACAAGACTTCTGATCACAGTTCCTTTATTGTCCTCCACTCTGGTGAGCAGCACATCTGAAACAGTATCCAAGCTAAACTGACTCCATTGCTGTAGATACCAAGGCTGTCAGGTTCCAGTCTCCTCCTGTCTCCAGGAATGGTATGCCATTCTCACAGAGAACCTGAGACCCCACTGATAAACATTGGTAGTGCAATAAACAACACTGTGGATTTGTAGGAAACTCTCTAGTCTCCCTTTGAGTTACAACACTAGTGAATTACCCAGCCAGGTTGTCCCTTGTGACTTTACTGTGGCCAGCACTGTTGATAATATACTTGTATTCGGAGATTCCTGGGCAAAGCAACTGTGCCTGTGCTCAAGAATGAAAAGCAGCCACTAGGTCACCCTGGCACCTGCAAAGAGCTTCAGGAGACACCATTCCATGGAGTACTGCTCTTATGGATCGCATAAACAATGAGAAACCCTCTCCGCATAGGATTATCTAGAAAAGACATTGGTCCATGAGAAAGGTAATCAGTCCCTTTAGGGTAAACTTAACCTCCTCTGATTATATAAGAAGAGGCCCAAAAAATCAAATGCTCTGTGTGCACATGTGTATGAGTGTGTGTATGTGTGTGTGTGTGTGTGTGTGTGTGTGTGTGTGTGTGTGTGTGTGTGAGAGAGAGAGAGAGAGAGAGAGACACCATGGGGTGGACCAGTTTATTTACAAGACACTTTACATTCACCACAGAGACCTGCAAGTACCATAAACTGAGCCTCCCTTTTTTAACTTAGATGACACAAGCTCTAGGCCAGATCTGCTTAGTCCTGAGATTGGAAGAATGGTCACTGCTATTTGAAGGTTTTATTTTCCCTTTAATGATTTGACTCAGTGGCTCCTTATCTTTCCCAGATGCCATGCATAAAAAACACTGGTACTTGCTAATCTACTTTTGCTCACATGTCTGTTTTCTTACTTAATTGTAGGAGAAATGCTGACATGTGTGACAACTGGTGTGTTTTGTGCCAGACTTTTGCCAAAATATTCTGAATCCCAGGGACCAGGATGTGGAAGTAGGTATCTTTATGATGTCACATAGTGAGCCCTCAAGTCTCTATGTGAAATCAGAATGTCAGAGACAACAACCTACTGTAAACCAAAATTAAAATCATAAATCTCCCATCCAACTGAATAGACTACCCCTTTGGCTAAGGGGACATTAGAGAAACCTGAAATATTAAATTCCAGGCCATGACAGAAGAGGGGTTGGACAAACCTTGCTATATTCCCTCCCTTTTGCAGGTAAGCCTCAACTGACTGGCATTAACATTAAAATAGAGACCATAAGAGTGACTAAACAGACTTTCTGTGGCAATAAAAAATCAAATTTCAACCTAATTCTGGTATCCCATTACATGCTCTCTGAGGGTTGCTACCCTCGACAGCCTTGGCTCTCTCACAAACTTATTTTTGTTTAAGTATTTCTTTCTACTATATTCTTAACTCAAACCCTTAAACTCCTTAAAGTCATACTCTAAGCCAACTACCTCAGGCACATTTTCTCAGGTTCTCTAGCGACTGCTATACCCTAGGCCAAGGTCACTCATATTGACTCAGAACAAACCTCTTTAAATATTTTGCCGAGTTTGTCTTTTCATCAATATTATGAACAAATAGGATCAGATGGGGGAGGGACAAGGTAGACCACCCTTGCATTTTCTCTCTATTCTGCTTTCCAAATACTCTGACCTAATAGAAGATTATATCCTTGCACTGCACTGTGTGTTTGGAAACTGAACTTGTTGATTTAGTTTTTAAAAATGTTTACATGTCTTTTTTGTTTAATTTTATTTAGACTAATCATCCTCACAGAGTCCAACTTCAGCCAGATAGACTGGACTTGGCATTTATCTTTTAGCAACTCTGTCAATCATGTTTGTTTTCATGTATCTATTATGCATATATTTATATTTCATCATGCAATTGCAACAAAATGTACCATATTTTAAATATGTATATACATATATATGTTCTCTGAGGTATAGATGAGAGTGGTGTACTCAGAAGCCTCAAGAAAGAAGTACAATCCTCAGATGTGAGTTCCAGTGAGAAAACTGAGGCTCACAGATTCAGACAGCTAATTGTTACAGTCATGAGATAGATCTTGAGGATGCTTCAGGCTCCAAGAAATTTCTCCAGAAGTGGGATAGAAATCAGGATGGTCAGTGTCATTGGGTGTTAACAGTCACGTGGATGAGCTGGGCTTATGACAGCATCTAGTAACAAAAAAGAGGCAGCAACAGGTACCCAGAAACAGGAGGTAAGTCACACCAGGCAGGGCCACACAGGTAGGTATTTGTGTCATGTAAGAGATAGGAGGAGCAAGAGAGATAGCCTGAGCAAGATCCTGTATTGTGTTTTCTGTCTCCTGAAGACCCACTGTGGTCACTGTCAGGTGTCCAATGGGTTGGGGACCTACACTTAGAGTGAGATCCAGGATGTTCAGTGTCACTGGGGGTGCACAGCAATGTGAATAAGTGTGGATGACCAGGAAGATTCTAGATATTGTTGCCTGGCTGGCTTTCAGGAAGGCGTAATACAGAGCTGTCAGTGTTGCTTTTGTTCCTCAGCCATACCAGTCTTGTGTGATGCTCTTCAAATGACATTTTTTTCTGTCAGAATGCAAACATATATGTGCCAAATTTTGCATATCTCATTTCACCGAAAACTCACAGCATACCTTCAATGTCAAAATTCAATATTTTCGAGGATGAGAGAGGCTAAACGAGAGAGACTAGGGAAGTTTCTTTTACCTTACTCACATAGAAAGTAGTAGAAGCCATGTCTGACTGCTATATCACTTCTCTCTTTGCATTTAATGTAAAGAGCAGTGCATTCATAAAAGAATCACAGAAGTGTAGGACATATGCCACTTGTAAGCATGTTATTTGTTGGAGGTACTTTTAACATATAATCAGAATATTTGGAGGTACTTTTAACATATAATCAACATATCAAATACACTATGTCAATCCTTTCTCTAGTTAGAACACTTCAATATTAGGGACTGAATTAATATTCAAAACAGTTTAAGGAAAAATTTTTAGTGACCCCAAATGATAATTTTGGAAAGTACTATTGACCTTCTATTAAAGGTACAAGGTCATAGAGATCTCTCATATCCCTTGAAATCCTGTTTTCACTCTACTCAGTAGGCTAATCTAAGTACTAATTTCTAGTAAAAATCTTATATATATATATATATGAAATTTTCATATTATACCCTAACATTTATGGCCATTTTAGAATAAGTGTTAATAACAGCTCCTTAATTACAGTGCTTGGTTTACACATGCAGTCAAAATAATACATATGTATACATATAAATTCAAATATATATATATACATATATATAATCACATTAGTCTTTAAATATACTTCATATATTTGGCCAATTGAGAATGAGGCAACAGGTTTTGTTGAAAGCATCCTAATAAAACAACAAGTAGCTTGTACTTCTGCGGGGGTCCCGCCCCGCAAGGGTCGTGAGATGTCCTGAAGGAGAGATGGATAGGCAAAAGACGAAGATAATATACCCGGACACCTGCTTCTTGAACAGATGACAATTTAATGTTAGTTAACACAGAGCTTTTATACCATTCGTGAAGGGGCAAGACAAAGAAAATTCCTTCACGTACATATGCTCTACCAGTTACCACCATCTAGTGGTCTTAGCAATAAACAAGCCAAGAACCCTGTAAACATTCAGACAATGAATCTTATTCATAAGGCCAAAGATGATAGTTTTAGTTCAAAGTCCCGAATTACAGTCCTTGAACTATCTCCAGAAAGTTTAGCAGTAGTCTTCCTTCTGGGGCTTTATGGCCTTCAGAGTTCTGTAATCTCCTTTCTTGTCCAGGTGTCTTCATTACTTTTCTCTTATCCTGCAGTGCTTGTTTCTAAAGAGAACTCAAAAGAAGCTTTTAGTAATGTTTCCCAGGCCCCCAAGCTTGCTTTCTGTCTTTAGCTAAGTTATCATAAAAGTGTCTGATTAGTATATTATGAGTTCAGTGAAAACCCACTTTTATAAATGTTAACTTAGAGTTTTAACTATTGATTTAAGTAAAACCTTTAAGATAATCTTTTATCCTTATGTCAGTGAAAACAGTGTTATAAAATCAACTACATAACTCC
>NW_007246439.1:92472-142235 GCF_000164805.1 Carlito syrichta
TTAGCTGTGAGTACTTCGCATAAACATGCCATCTTCTTCTTCCACGACTGCACAGAATTTCTTCAGCTGTATCAACAGCAAAGACAGAAGACAGAAGGACCTCAGCTGCCCGGACTCGCTTGAGGCCGGGGGTCCTCAGCGCACCTGGACTTTGTCAATCAGGTGGACCTCCAAGGCTGGCTCCCAACATACTTCAGTTTTTGTTTTTTTTCTAACATACCAGTGCTGTTTATTTTGTTGAAGTAATTGTGTAGGTTTCATTAGCTTAGTATAATAAAGAGCATGGAAGGAGATATATGAGACTAACAGGGGAAGCCTTTAGCCCCATTAAGATCAATGGGAACTTTGTGAGGTTTTTTAAAAGCACTTTGGTGAATCCAATTTTGAGATTCCTGAATACTTGCTACTATTAATTGAGATTATTTAGAAATAGACATGTAGTTTTGTGAGTTAAAAACTTTTCAGATTCTTCACCTGCTACACTATACTTGCCAATGTAAGATAAAATTATTTAGAAATAGGATTTTAAAAATAATGATATAGTAACAGGAAATATACTTATCTTCTAACAAGATTTACCTGATGGTCTGAAACAAAGTATATGAATCATTGGTTTTCAGGACATTATAAATCAGGAAATGAAGGGCTGTGATTTCTGGGAAAAATAAAAATTAGGTACTAACTTTTATGACTGTTTCAGTATGCTTTTTTTTTTTTTGAGTGGAGTCACAGCCATGAAGACATGTAGCTGACAGTACAAACAGAATATATAGAATAATTAAAATAACTCAAAATATCCTAAAAACTTTGTCATTAAAAAGATGTGAACAAGAATATATAGAACAATATGGCATGTATAACAATTGCTAGGAGAAACCCCACAATAGCCATGATAAAATTAAATGCACCTGAAATAACAACCCAATTAAAAGGCAGAAAAAATAAGATTTGATGAAAAGGCAAAACTCAATGTTATCAGTCTACTAGCATTTATTGACAATTTATTGAAATATAAAAACTATGAAAATGTAAGAATTGTAGATAACATTATTTTGACAGAAATCAAGGGTATCAATACTTTAGTTAAAAACTTTCACATAAATTAAATTCCAACTAAGAAGGAATTCATTCGAATATATTACCAAACATTTAAGTATAAATAATATGTCTATATAAAATATCAAAACTGAAAAGAAGGTATTACATTTTAACTATTACTATGGAACCAATATTAATCTGATTTCAAACCACAGAAAATATACTATTTAAAAAAAAAGAAAAAAAAACTACAGAATTCTATCATTCATGAAAATGGATGCAAAATACACAAATTGTTAGAAAAAAAATCTTATGTTATTTAAAAATGGATACCAGACTGTGATCAAGTGACAGTTATCTCAAGAAGGAAAGGTTATGCAATATTCAGTATTAAGTTGATTGAAGACAACATGCAGAGTAAAAGACCTGTACCTTAATTCCCTTCACAAACATATTTATTTGGCAAAAATTTATAGATATGTTCATGAAAAAAATAGATAAGGCCAATTTTAAAAAGATTGGAACAGAAACAAACTAAAGTTAGAGGAATGTAAAAATCAACAAAAACAAAGTTTAGGTTTATTGAATAGATGATCACAAACAACACATCCACAAAAAAACAAAAAAAGAGTGAAGACAAAAATATAGAATAAAAAATTAAAGAGAAGATGTTACCATAAATGTTACAGAAATTTTTTAAAATTATGAGAAAGTGATACCAAAAACAACCTGGACAACCTAGGAGATATGGGTAAAACCTAAGAAACATACAACCTAAAAGGACTAAATCATGAAAAAAAATAGAAAGTCTTAACAGGCATATACTAAGAGGAAGATTGAATCAGTAATCAGAAACCTCTCAGCACAAAAAAGCTAAGAATTTCTCAGCAAATAAAAGCAAAGGACCAAATGACTTCACTAGTAAATTTCACCAAACAAATTTAATAAAGAATAAATACTAATGTCTTAAAACTTTCAACAAATTGAATAAATAATATTACATCCCAATACATTTTATGGGGCTACTGTTACCCAGATACCAAGCCCAGATAAAGATAACACAACAAAAGTACAGAAAATATGCAAAACTCCTCAACAAAATGCTAGCAAACTAAATCCAGTGGCACATTAAAAGCATCAAACACCATGATCAATTGAGAATTATCTGTTATATACAAGAATGTTTCAACTATGGAAATAAAATGTATGATTGACTACATTAATAGAATAAAGGGTAAAATGACATAATGATCCAAATAAATGCAGAAGAAACATTTGACACAATTACATTTTTTTTTTAATTCACACACTTTGAGGATAAAAATCATCTCCCTGTAAAATAATCAGTAGTACAAAGTTAACATCTAGGATCTACAAGGAACTCAAAGGTATAGAAAAGAAAACAAAACCCCCATTATAAAGTGGGTAAATTATACAAATAGACACTTCTCAAAAGAAGACATAAGAGCAGCCAACAGATACATGAAAAAATACTCAGCCTCACTATTCATCAAAGAAATGCAAATTAAAGCCACACTGAGATACCACCTAACTCCAGTAAGGATGGCTATCACCAGAAACTCAAAAAACAACAGATGCTGGAGAGAATGTAGGGAAAAGGGAGTGTTGGTGGGATTGTAAATTAGCAGAGCCTCTGTGGAAAACAGATGATTCTTAAAAGCTCTAAAAATTGACCTTCCATATGGTCCTGCAATCCCCCTACTGGGAATATAGTCAGAGGAACGCAAATCACTCTATGAAAAAGATACCTGTATATGCATGTTTATTGCAGGATTATTCACAGTAGCAAAAACATGGAACCAGTCATGCTGCCCATCGAAAGAGAACTGGATAAAAAAATGTAGTAAATATACACCATGGAATATTATGCAGCCATAAAGAAGGTCAACATTATGAACATTGTAGCAACTTGGATGGACTTAGAGGCTATAATACTGAGTGATCTATCACAGAAACAAAGAACTGAGTACCACATTTTCTTACTCATAAGCGGACCTTGAAAAGTTATCATAATACTATAAGAAGGGGATTGGCAGAATTGGGAAACTGCCAGGGGAGGGGAAGAGGGCAGGATTGGCAGTAGTGGGAAACTGCCAGGGGAAGGAGGGGCACATCTAATCAGCAAGGGAACCTGTATAATGAACTTGTATACCTAATACTGAATTGTTCCCCACATCTTTTAAAAAAATTAAAAAAAAAATTAAGAACTAGACAATCATGCTCTCAGTTCAATTTATATTTATCTTAGTGCTGAAAGTGCTACCCAGAGCAATTTGACAAGACAAAAATATAAAATAGATGCATATTAGGGGAAAAAAGGGGTGTTTCTGTTGGTAATGAATGAGAGAATATTATATATATGTGTGTTTATGTGTACACACACACACACACACACACACACACACACACACTCACACACATACACGTCTGGTTAGACAATTAAGTTTGCAAACTCATCTTAGAAAAAGTGGTTCATACCTACAGTCACTTTTGAAGTAATCCCCTTAGGCAGCCATGTACCGATGTCAGTGCCTAGTCCACCCTTCAAAGCAATTTGGAACTCTTTTTCGGGAATGGCTAGCAGAGCAGTTGTGGTAGTACTCTTGATGTCTTAAATGTCTAAAGATGTCTTCCTCTCAATATTTTCTTTATCTGTGAGTAGAAAGAAAAGTAATTCGGGTTCAGATCAGCAGTGTAGGAAGATTGTTTGTTGCAATACAGTCATTTGTACAGTCCTGCCAATGTAAGTGCACAGTGGAATGTCTGCAAACTGATTTGTCAGATCTCAACAAATAATGAGGTCAGCTCTGAAGGGCATTCCAGAAAAAGACCTCCCAAATTGCCTTGATGGGTGGAGTAGACACTGGCATCAGTGCGTAGCTTCCCAATGGGAGTACATTGAAGGTGACTGTGTGTGTGGGTGTGTGGGTGTGTATGTTAATAGACTCCACCTCAAAATTGTTAGAATGACAAAAAATATGAATTCAGGAAAGTTGCAAGATACTTATACACATACCAAAATAAGATGTGTTTTTTTTATACACAATGAACAATATGAAAATGAAGTTACCAAACAATCTTACTAGTATAAAATACTTAGAAGTAAACTTAACTAAACTTATACTATAAAAACCACAAAATACTGAAGCAAATGAGAATGAGCAAATAGAAAGACATTCTATTCATGGATTTGGAAGACTTAATATTATTAAAATGTCCATAATAGCCAAGACAATCTTCTTATTTAAGATTAAGCTAAAATCAGAAGGCATTTTTTTTACAGAAATAAAATAATTCTACATAGAGAACAAATGAACATGAGTGTCAAACAATTTTGAAAAAAAAAACAGCGTTGTAGACATCACATATCCTGATTTAAACATATATTAGAAATCTACCTTAAATAAATCAGGATGACATGGACATACAGACATTCATATAATACCAATGGGACAAAAATTAGTCCATACATATATGGTCAATTGATCATCAATAGGGATGTTAAGAATACTCAGTGAGGAAAAGGCAGTCTTTTTTAACAAATCAAGCCAGGAAACTGCTTTTCCACATCCATAATAATAAAATTGAATTCTTACATTACTCTGTACATGAAAATCACCATGAAAGCATTAATTCTAAGATTCCGAGAGCTGAAATTCAGCAATTCTTAAAAGTAAATCTTGGGGAGTATTTTGTGAATTGGTTTGGCAATGATTTCATGAAGATGTCATCAAAATCATGGGCAAAAAATCCTGAAAACAGAAATACATCAAACTAAAAAACATCTTTACAGCAAAAAAAGGGGGAGGGTGAGTAGGGAGTATACAGAGTAGGACAAAACATTTGCAAAACATACACCTTATAAAGTGTTAATCTTTTCAAAACATACATTGCAGCAGGATTAGGTGCCTCTGAGTAATTCCAGTACTTTGGGAAACTGAGGCAAGTGGATTTCCGTGAACCTGTGGGTTCAAGACCATCCCAGGCAACTTGGTCAGACATCATCTCTACAAAAATAAAAAAAGTTAGCTGGTCATAGTAACAGGGACCTATAGTCCACCCAGTAGGAAGGCTGAGACAGAGGATCTCTGGAGCCAAGCAGGTTGAGGCTGGGGTAGTCATGAGCATGGCACTCCAGTGTGGGGATAGACTTAGAATCCAACTCAAAATATATGTATATATATATGTATGTATGCATAGTACACTTAGTAACAACTCAATAACATCAACAACAGTAAAACCTTCATAGCCTGATTAAAAGTGGCCTGAGAACTTTGATAGATATTTTTGCAAAGGACATACTTAGCCAATAGATATAGGAAAATAATTTCACAGCTTATAGAAAAGACGTTCAAGTTAATCCAATCAGAACAAAAAACAGAAAAAAAGAATCAAGAGATTGGGGCACAGTATTCAAGAAATGTGGGATAATGTAAAATGTCCAGACCCGAGGCTCATGAGTGTTCCTGAGGAAAAAGAGAAAGCTTGGATATAGAAAACCTATTTCAGTAAAAAAAATTAGAAAACCTTAGCTTTACCAGAGATTTAAAAATCCAGGTACAGAAAATCCAAAGAGTCCTTGGAAGATTCATTGCAAAGATGTCTTCTTAAAGGCCTATACCAGTAATCATTAGATTATGCAAAGTCAACAAGAAGGAAAGATTCTAAGAGCATTGAGATAAAAGCATCAAATCACTTAAATAGGCAACTGATCAGACTAACAGCAGATTTCTCAGCAGAAACTTTATAAGCCAGAGGGCATTGGGGCCCTATTATCAATCTCATCAAACAGATGAATTGTCAACTAAAGATTTTGTATATCACAAAATTGAAGTTGTATAAATGAAAGAGGAATAAAGCCTTTCTCAGACAAGCAAATGTTGAGGGAATTTGTATTTTTTACTAGTAGACTGGCTCTACAATAGTACTCAAAGAAATTCTAAACATTGAAACAACAGATCAAAATGTATGATAGACAAAAACTGAAAATATAAAAATTCACAGAACCTAGAGAATATCAACACAATGGAAAAAACAAAACAACCAGTTATAAAAGCATAATAATGGAACAGTACTTTACATGTCATTACTAAGACTTAATGGTCATGAGCTAAATACCCATGTAAAACATATTAATTTCCAGAATTAAAAAAAAACACACAATGTAAACATTGTTGCTTTCAGAAGACTGCCTTTTCAAACAAAAACTCCTGTAGTCTCAAAGTAAAATTGGAATAAATATTCCAGGCAAATAAAAACCAAAACAAAAGTAGTAGCAAGTCTCATACCAGATTAAACAGACTTTAAGTTCACAAAAGAAAAAAAGACAAAGTAATCATATAATGATAAATGTATCAATTTAATAATAAGATATAATCTTAAATATATATGTTATTAACACCCGAGTTTCCCAGAATTATAAAACATATTTTATTAGATCTAAGAAAAAGAGATAGACAGCAATACAATAATGTGGAAAATTTCAACACTCTACTGACAAATAGAAAAATCAAGGAAAAATGCCAACAAAGAAGAATTAGGTTAATGTGGACCCTACAGCAAATGGAACTAACAGACATCTAGAGGGTATTATATCACAAAAATATAGAAAATATATTTTTCTCATCAGTACATGGAACATTCTCCACAACAGTTTGTATGATAGGCCTTAAATCATGTCTCAATAATAAAAAAAATTTCAAATTATATCAAGCACCTACCCAGACCATAGTGAAATAAAACTAGAAATAAAATCCAAGAGAAACTCCCCAAACCAAACAAATACATGGAACTTTAACAAACTGCTCCTAAACGATCTTTAAGTCAACCCTAAAATCAAGCTGTAAATTTTTTAAAAATCTTAAAATGAATGTCAACAACAACACAAGTTATCAAAACCTCTGCAACACACAATAAACTGTGATCATAGGTAAATTTATGGTGCTTAATGCCTGCCTGACTTGAAAAAACTGAAAGATCACATTTTTTTTTTTTAAGATGTGGGGTACAATTCAGGGTTAGGTATACAAATATTTTTTATGCATGTACCCTTGTTGGTGAGGTATGTCCCTCCCTCCCCTGGCAGTTTTCCTCAACTGCCAATACCACTCCCCCTCCCCTGGCAGTTTCCCACTACTGCCAATCCCTTCTTCATAGTATTATGATAATTGTTCAAGATCCACTTATGAGTGAGAACATATGGTACTCTGTTCTTTGTTTCTGTTGTACATCACTGAGTATGATAGACTCTAAATGTATTCAAGTTGCTGCGCAGTTCATATATTTGTCCTTCTTTATGACTGCATAATATTCCATTATATATGTACCATAATTTTTACCCACTTCAGCTTCGATGGGCCGCATGGTTGGTTCCATATTTTTGCTATTGTGAATAGAGCCGCAACAAACATGAGTGTGCAGATATCTTTTTTGTAGAATGATTTGAGTTCCTCTAGGTATTTTCCCAATAAGGGAATTGATGGGTCATATGGAAGGTCAATTCTAGTTCACCACACTGTCTTCCAAAGAGGTTGCACTAGTTTGCATTCCCACCAGCAGAGTAGAAGCGTTTCTTTTTCTCCACATCCTCACCAGCACCTGCTGCTGTTTGTTTTATTAATGATGGCCATTAATACGGGGGTTAGGTGGTATCTCAATGTGGCTTTGATTTGCATTTCTCTGATGATGAGTGAGGCCGAGGACTACTTTCGGGTGTCTGTTGGCTGTTCGTATATCTTTTTTGGAGAACTGTCTATTCATGTTTTTTGCCCACATTTCAACAGGACTGTTTGTCTTCTTTTTGGTGCATTTGAGTTCCTTGTAAATCCTAATGGTCTTAGATCATAGCTTTGTAAGATATACAGTTGGCAAATACATTTTTGAAAGGGCACATATTAACAACCTAACATCAATTCACATAGGAAATAGAAAAATAAAATACCCTAATTCACATCTAGCAGTAGAAAGAAATAACAAAGATTAGTAAAGAGGTAAACAAAACTGAAACAAAAATTATATAGAATTAATAATATAAATTTTAAAAAATATATATATATATTTTTATTTTAAGTGGGGTACAGTTAAGGGTTAAGTATACAAATATTCATTGTACAGGTACGCTTGTTGATGAGGTGTGACCTCCTTTCCCCAGACAGATATTAACTACTGTTAATCCCACCTCCCTTCCCCTCCCTGCCCTCGCACCCATAGTTTCCCGCCACTGTCAATCCTTTCCTTATAGTATTACAGTAGTTGTTCAAGGTCCACTTATGAGTGAGAACAAACAAATTGGTAGAACACTACCTAGATTATTATTTAAGAAAAGGAAAGAAGATTCAATTTAAGCAGAAATAGAAATGGCGACATCACATCTGAAATTATTATGAACACTTGCATGCAAACAAAATATACAATCCAGGAGAAATGGATACATTCTTAGGAACATGCACATAACAAACCATAAAATCAAAAATAATAGAATCATTGGCAGAAAAAAAAGGAGTACTAGATTGAATTAGTAATTAAAAGACTGCCAACAAAAAGGAGTCCAGGATCTTACGGACTAAGAGCTGAATTCTACGACACTTTCATGGAGGGAAGGACCGGTACCAATCCTACGGAAGCTATTTCATGAGATTGAGGAGAGAATTCTCCCTACCTAATCTTCAAAGCCAGTATTACCCTAAAACTAAAGTCAGGAAAAAACACAACAACAATATTAAAAAAAAAAACAAACAAAGCTATAGACCAATATATCTTTTGAACTCAGATGCAAACTTCCTTAACAAAATACTAGTCAACCCTACAGCAAATCAAAAATAACCTGTGACAATTAAATGAATTATACCAAGGGATGCAAAGAGATTTCAATACACACGAGTCAATAAACATGATCTATCACATAAATAGAACTAAAAACATAAATCATATGATCATTTCAACAGATGCAGAGATAAATAGATAAATTGCAGCAAGTCTTCTAAAATAAAAATCATTACAAAACAGGCACAGAAGGAACATTCTCCAAAATAATAAAAGACATATATAACTAACACAGAGCCAACATTATACTGATGAGAAAAAGTTGAAAGCATTAGAATTAGAACAAAGGTAACAATGCTCAGTTTCACCACTCATAGTCATCAACATATTACTAGAAGTCCTAACAGAGCAATCAGGAAAGTGAAAAAAATAAGAGGAATCCAATTTGTAAAGAAAAAGTAAAATTATCTCTTTTTACTGTTGATATAATCTTATAACTGGAAAATCCTAAAGATTCCTCTAAAAAAGCCTTGGGCTCAAGAAATAAATTCAGTAAAATCTCCGGTTACAAAAGCAACAAATCACACTGACATACACCAATTAAGACTAAACTGAGAATCAAATCAGGAACTCTATACTATTTACAATAGTGATCAAAATTTAAAATACCTAGGAATATATTTAATGATGAATGTAAAACTCTCTGCAAGAACTACAAAACACTGAAGAAAGAAACATTGTAGAGGACACAAACAAATGAAATAACTTCTCATTCTTATGAATTGGAACAATCAATGTAGTTTAATGATCATATATCAAAAGCAATCTACAGATTCAATGCAATCTCTTACAAACTACCAACATCGCTTTCACAGAAGTAGAAAAACATCCAAAATTTATATGGAATCCAAGATGAGCCTGGATAGCCAAAATAAGACTCAGCAGAAAGAACAAAGAACAAAGTATGGATGCATCACATCGCACACATACAAATTATACTACAAGGCTACAGTAATCAAAACAGCATATGCTGATACCAGAGCAGACACGAGGACCAATGGAACAGAATAAAGAATCTAGAAATAAAACCAAATACTACAATCAACTGATGTTTGACAAAGCAGACAAAAACGTACGTTAAGGAAAGGATATTCTACTTAACAAACAGTGCTAGGAAAGTTGGATAGCCACATGCAGAACTAAACCTTGATCCCTATTTCTCACCATATACAAAAACTAACTCAAGTTAGATTAATGACTTAAATATCAGGCCTTGAAAAAAATTTTTAGAAGACAACCTTAAAAAAAATTCTGGGTAATAGCCTATGCAATTTATGGTTAAGACTCCAAAAGCAAATGCCACAAAACTAAAAATAAACAAGTGGGAATTAGCTAAACTAAAAACATCTACATAGTGAAGGAAATAATTAACAGAATACATAGAAAAATTACAGAATAGTAGAAGATATTCATAAACTAAACTTCTAATAAAAATGTCCATAATCTACAAAAAATAAAACATCACAAGAAAACAGCACATGAGCCAACTTAAAATTGGGCTAATGACATAAACAGACATTCTCAAATGAATATACACAGTTGGCCTATCAAACGTATGACAAAAATACTTATCAATAATTTCCAGGAAAATGAAATGAAAACTAAAACCACAATAAAATACCACTTTACACCAGCCAGAATAGACATTATTTTAAAAAATTTAAAATGTTGTAGATGTGGAGAAAATGGAGCACTTACACACTGTTGGTGGGAGTGGAAATTACTACATCCTCTATTAAAATCACTATGGTAATATTTCTCAAATAACTAAAAGTTGATCTACCATTTGATCTAAGAATGTCAGTACTTGATATCATACAATAAGTCATATGTTAGAACAGCATAATTCACTATTTGCAAAAATGTGGAATCAATCTAAATGCCCATCAACTGATCAGAAGATAATATGAATGTGATACTCATCCACACACACACATACATACAAACACACATACACACGCCATGGAATATTATTCAGTCATTCAAAAGATTGAAAGATTGTCTTTTGCAGCATTCTTGATGAAATTGGAGAACATAAATCCTAAATGAAGTAATACAGGAATGGAAAACTAAATACTGCATGGTTTCATTTTTAAGTGGGAGCTAAGAAAAGAGGCTGCAAATACGTAAACAAATGGTATCATAGACATTAGAGACTGAGTGGGAAGAGTGTGAAGAAAAGTAGAGTTGCAAAATCACATATTGGGTACAATGTGTGTTAGTGGGGGTGATTGGACACTAAAGCCCAGACTTAACCATTAATCAATACAGCAGTGCAACCAAAAATAATTTGTACCACCTAAAGCTATTTTAATTTTTATGAAAGGCATAGATTTTTTAAAAACCCACATAGAAACTATGAGTTATTACTTCACTTGTTAGAATGTGCATTATCAAAAAGATGAAAGACAAGTGTTGGTTACCATGTGGAGACATTGGAATTACTGCACAGAGTGAATGGAATGTATTATTACAACCAAGACGAAAAACAGTATGAAGATTACTTAACAGATTAACAAAGGAATTATCACATGATCCAATGATTTTAGTTTTGAGTATTTATTACAAAAAGTTGTAATCCGAACCCTAAACACATAGAAGCAGAACCATGTTTATTAGAGCATAATTTACGATAGACAAGATGTGGGAACAATGTAAATGTCCATCAAAAGATAAACTGATAAAGAAAAACAACAAAAAGTAAAAAGGTCATAACAAAAGCAACAACAACAACAACAACAAAAAGTAAAAACAAAAAATTTCCTTCCCCAGAATATACATTAAGTTATCAACATGGCCGGTCTCGGTGGCTCAGCCTGTAATTCCAGCAGTTTGGGAGGCCGAGGCGAGTGGATTGCCTGAGCCCGCGGGTTCGAGACCAGCCCAGGCAATGTGGCGAGACCATGTCTCTACAATAAATAAAAATTAGCCAGGTGTGGCAGTGTGTGCCTGTAGTTCCGACTACTTTGAAGGTTGAGGACAGAGGCCAGCAAGTTGTTGCTGCAGTGGCCATGGTGTGTCACTGCACTGTAGCCTGGGCAACAGAGTGAGTCTCTAACTCAAAACAAACAAACAAACAAACAAAAGAGGTATCAACATTATCAGTAATTACATTAAAAATAAATAACCTTCATGCATCAAATAAAAGAGAGTTTACAAAACATAGTTTTCAAAACTCAGAGTTTATTTTTAAAAGTTTAGAAAGCAAAACCAAATGCTGCTCAACTATGAGCAGTTTATAAGAAACTCTCTTGAAACCTGACATAGGTAGGTTAACAGTAAAAGGATGAATTTAGAAATATTATCATAACATTTCTTAAACGTAAAAAAGTAAGAGTGGATATTTCAGTATCAGATAATGTGACCTCAAAGCCAAAACATATACTAAGCATGTATCAGTGGAGCCCTATTTCATTCAAGAAATTGAATTTCTAATCTGAAAATTTCTGAAACATAAATCCCTAGGCCTAGAATTCATAAGGAGACAATCTTACCAAACATTTAAAGAATGATTAACACAAATTTGATACAATGTATTCCAAAAAATCAAAGAAGAGAGAAGATATCTCACCTAATTTTGTGAAATCAGTGGCACACACAAGGCAAAAATATTTTTAAAAAGAAAGAAAGAAGGAAAGAATTGAAGAAAGGGAAAAGAAAAATATAGAACAATATTTTTCATGATTTCAATGAGAATCTTCAGCAAATGTATAAAAGAAATTATTATTGTTAAAACTAAATGGAATCTATTTCAAGTAAGTAAGCCTGGATGAATATTTTGAAAATTATTCATTGCAATTTACCATAATAACAGACTAAGAAAAAAATTAATATCAATTGAGGCAGAAAAAGCATTTGACAAAATTCAACATTCAATCATCACACAATTTCTAAGATGAATAGAAATAGAGACTACCTCTATGTACAGAATCTCCATGAAGCCATAAGTTAATATATTTAATTGTGAAGAAACTAAGCCTTTTCTCTAAACTGAAAACAAGCCAACGTTGTCCACTCTCACCATGCTTACTGTATGTGTTGAAGCACAAAAATGGAGATATAGTAAATAAAAATTTTAGAAATAAAAAATACAGTATTTGAAAAAGCTATTCTGGGTTTGCAATAAAAAGAACACTAGAAAGGGACTATGGGAAAAGTCTAAGAGGCATTCCATTGGAGTCATGAAAACAGAAGAATTTGGTGCAGAAAAATATTGGGGAAACAATATTTCACAAATTTGGGTAAGATGTAAATTGAGAGATTCAAGAAGCAAACCACACACTGGATTAACCCAAATCTATCTATGTATCTATGTATCTATGTATCTATCTATCCATCTATCTATCTATCTCTTTTAAAGCCTGCTAAATGTTCAAGATAGAGAAGAAATATTTATGCCACTTTCAACATAGCTTATGTGGAAGAAGAAGAATTTGAATAACTGCAGATTTTCTTTCAGAAACCATGAAGACTGAAGACAGTGCCACATCTTTAAAGCACAATTATGCGCTGCCTAGTGACATTTTGTCAATATCAGACTGTTTTTATGATTATATATAGAGATTATGATGGACTGGAAAAGTTTCTATTGCCTAGTGACATTGTAGAAGTTGCAAAGTTGTAGTGCACACATTCCTCACATGTCTGTAGTGAAGCCAATGTAAACAAAACTACTGCACTACCCGTCCTATAAAAGTGCAGGACATAAAATTAAGAGTACTACATAATACTTGATGACAAAAAAACCACTGATGGTTTATATATTTACTGTACTATACTTTGGACAAATATTTTAGAATATTCTCCTACTTATATATTAAAAAAGTAGCTGTAAAACAGCATTAGTGAGTCCTTCAAGAAATATTCCAGGAAAAGGTGATGTCATAATAGAAAATGACAACTCTGTGCATGTTAATTGCCCCTAAAGAACTTAGTGGGACAAGATACAGAGGAGGAAAATAATGATACTGATGATCCTGACCCAGTGTAGGCCTAGGCTAATGTGTGTGTTTGTGTCTTAATTTTAAACACAGAGTTAAAAAATAATAATAATTAAAAGGAGTGAAAAGCTTAAAGAATATGGATTTAAAAAAATTCTTGTGTACATCTGTACAGTATGTATGTGGTTTAGGCTAAGTATTACTACAAGAGTTATAAGGTTAAAAAATTTAAGTAACAACTAGCAGTATGGATTGTTTATATTGAAGACAACAAAGTTTTTAATAATTTTAGTGTAGCCTTGGTGTAGTGTTTATAGTCTACAGTGTTGTACAATAATACCCTAGGCCTTCAATATTCATTCTTGACTTACTGACTTGTCCAGAGCAAATTCCAGTTCTGATAACTTCATTCATAGTAAATACTCTATACAAGTGTACAATTTTTAATCTTTGATAATGTATGTTTACCGTACTTTCATGTTAAAGTCTGTTTATATATATAAATACTTAGCATTGTATTATAATTCCCTACAGTGTTCAGAACAGTAACATGCTTTTCAGGTCTTTAGCCTAGAAGCAATAGGCTGTACCATATGCCTGGTTATGTAGTAGGCGCTACACACTAGGTTTATGTAAATGCACTCAATGATGTTTGCACAATGATGAAATTACCTAACAAGCACGTCTCAGAAGGTTTCCGTATGGTTAAGCTACACTCAACTGTATTTAAATGAGAGTACTTGCAACTCTGTATACTCAGCAAAAATATCTTTCAAGATTGACATTAAAATAAGCATTTTCCAATGAAAGACACCTAAGAGATCTGGTTACCAGCAAAGGTGTTCTTAAAAGGAAGAAATGTCAAATAAAGTTTTTGAGTCTATAAGAAAACTATGACAGAGAAAAATGTAGTATGTGAGCAAAGAAGGAAGAGCAATAGTAATGGATAGTATCTTGACGAATACATACTGTATTGTTTTTCTTAAGTTCTAAAAAATATACATGACTGGAAAAAGCCTTTGGGAGGGGAGACAGTGTATACAGCTAAATATATAAAACAACTATAACATAAAATTGAAGTAGGCTTTGAAGTTTAATTGGAAAAGATAAAATTGCATTGCCTCCCAAAAGTCTGTGAAAAGATGCATGTATGTTTTTTATCTGTGTAGTTACAGATAGATAAAGAGATCTAGATTTCTAGTATATATTTATGTATCTATTTCTGTATACATGCATGTAGGATAGGACAGCCCTCAAAAACCATAATTATCTTCTGGAGGTGGAGGATCCTTGTAATGTACACTCAGAATTTGCTCCTCCAAATCAAATGGAAAACCAATGCTTTTATTTAAAAAATTTGAGAAGGTTGTGCTATACTTTGTGGAAGAAATATCTCAAGTAGTGGCAAACAGGTGACTGGTTCTTCCACTATGACAGCATACCATCACAAACTATGTTGATGCTCAGCAAGTTTTGACCAAAAGAGGGGTAACCACCCTGGTCCTTCACACCCAATCTCTGCCTGTGGTATTTTTTTTTTTTTTTTTTTGCCTCCCTGCATGAGAAAAGTTCTTAAAGGAAAATGTTTTACCGATATGGAAGAAGTGAAACAAAAAACAGGCAGAAGCACTGAAAGGTATAAAAATTGACAAGTCAAATAATTGTTTGAGGAGTTAAAAAAGTATCTTGATAGTTATATTGGAACAAATGGAGAGGACTTTGAAGGTGACTGAAGTTGAAACATATAAAAATAGTTTTTTATAAATAAATTCCTGTTATTTGGATCCCCTCATATATGTATTTATATTAATGTTCAGAGCAATCTCTAAAATGTAACACATGAAACAGCAAAAATTTCAGTGGAGAACTTAAAATGAACTGCTAAAACACTTTCAAATAGTTTTTAAAAGGCAGAAAAGGAAGGAAAAAAAGAACAAAAATTATTCAGGGCAGACAAATATAGCAGAACAATAGACCTAAATTCAAACATGTCAATATTTATATTAAATGCAGATAGCTTAAGCATATCAATTAAAAGACAGAATATATCAGCTTGAATTTAAAAAAAATAACGAAATCTGTTTTGACAAAAAAATGTATATTTAATATGGAAAGATTAAAGTTGGGACATTATGTGCTATGCAAACCAATCTTTTTTGGTTCAAGTTGCTGTAACCAATATTATGAACTTGCTGGTGTATAAACAATCAGTTATTTCTCATGGTTCCAGAGACTGGGAAGTACAGTACCATGTCTCTGCAGATTCCGTGTCTGGTAAAAGTCCGTTTCTCATAGATGGCAGCTTCTTTCTACAACTTTGTATGTTGTTTCATGTCCCCCCCCCCCCATTTCCACAGTTTCACATTCCGTGATTTTAGGTTTAAGTTGCATGCCATTCAGATTAACGTGATAAACTCTTCTTCCAGAAACTTGAGTCATCCCTGTGTCCAGCATCTTTACCTTGACTATGCTGTCCACACATTATTTACTTGGAGGCCATCTATTTTATTAGTTAGACTGTCTAACTATTGCAGTGTTTATATCCACATAACTCTTAGTTAATTTTGTACTTGCCTCAGTGTGAAGAAAGAGTGAGGCTGGTAATTTGGATATGCCAAAGAAGAGCCATGAAGTGCTTCTTTTAAGTGAAAAGATGAAAGTTCTCAATAAGACAAATAAAAAATTGTATGGTTTCTGAGAACTAGGTTAAAAGTCAATCTTGTATCTCTGAAATTGCAAAGCTGGGAAGAAAACTTTGTGCTAGTTTTCTGTTGTACCTCAAGCTGCAAAAGGATCTATAGGGGCTATCTGAGGTTTCAAGCATTTGCTTAGGGTCTTAGAATATATTCTCTTTATTTATTTATTTATTTACTTTTTGAGTTGGAGTTTCACTCCGCCGCCCAGACTGGAGTGCAGTGGCCGCTCCTGGCCACCGCAGCCTCGACCCACTGGGCTCCGGCGACCCTTCCGCCTCAGCCTTCTGAGTAGCTGGAATTACAGATGCGCGCTACCACGCCCCGCTGATTTTTGATCTATTGTAGAGATGAGGTCTCACCAAATCGAGACGAACCTGCGGGCTCAGACAGTCCACTCACCTCAGCCTCCCAAGGCGTGGGATTACAGGCTGAGCCACTGAGCCCGGCAAAATATATTCTCTCTAGATAAGGGGGACTACTTAGTGAAAGAGTGAACAAGAAAGTCCCTCAGGCTGTAAACTAATTATACCAGAGGGGAATGTAGTATGTTAGTAATGAAATAAGAGCAATAGAAATGGTCAGTATTTGAGTAAATATATACCGGATTATTTTTCTCCTCTAAAGTAGTAAAAAAAATTACATGAAAGTAAAAAGACACAATTGCAACATTGTTTGTGTGTGAAGAGAGATTCTCTTGGGCATCTTTTATAAAGGCACTAATTCCATTAAGGAAGGTGCTGAATGGCCCCACTCTGAATAGTATAATATTGGGAATTCATTGCAACATATGAATTTTGGGGGACAAAAATTCAGATCAAAGAATTCTGTCCCTGGTTCTACCAAAGTGTTGCCCTTCTCTATTATAGAATGCATACTTTTTTTCCAATAGCCCCCAAAGTCTTAACTTGTTTCTGCATTAACTTTACAGCTGAAGTCCAAAGTCTCATTTAAATCAGAAATGAGACAGACTCATCTAAAGATTCATCCTGAGAAAAAGTGTTCTCCAGCTGAGAAGCTGTAAAATCAACCATGTTGTGTGCTTCCAAAATACAATGGTGGGACAGGAATTGTAGAGACATCCCATTCCCAAAAGGGAAAAAACAGGAAGGAAGGAGAAATGGCAGATCCTGAGCAAATCCGAAACTCTTCACCAGCAATTGACAGGCTTGTTATTAACTGTTTCACTGTTCCTGGTGGAAACAGCATAATTCTTTCTTGATAACTCTGAAAAAAATCACAAATTGATTCTAGTTTACCAGGCATTGAATTATGTGGCCTCTGAAATCAGACAATAATATCATAAATCTTGAACCATAAGAGGTAAGCTGGAACATTTACCATCTTCATTTAATACATAAAAACATTAAGAAAATTAAAGCGACCATTGTGTAAACAACATGGTGGACCTGGGTACTCAGATGCAAGTTTTACAATTCTAATACCTATTTTTTGTTTGTCTGTTTTAAGGTACCCATGAAGAAAATAAAAATACCCTATTCTGAATAGTTGCAAGACCGCATGGGCATATGTCTTTTCCTGGATTTACCCGGCTGCTGACATAAGGGAGTTTTGCCATTTGGAGTATCCGTAAGTTTTTGGTCTGTCAATCATCATTATTCATTGTTTAAGGAGAAAATATTAAAGGCACACAGAGGAAGAAAAAAATCAGTCCATGCATTCATTTGACAATATTAGGATATGTTTTAAATATCTTCAACACATATGCATATGAGAAGTGCTAAAGAATTCACAGAGAGGAAAAAGAATTTAACAGATCATTTTCGACAAAGCCTCCACTAACAACCACTGGGGAGAGGAGAACTTATTTCAGTAAATGGTGCTGGAAAAACTGGAGCACATGCAGAAGATTAAAATCAGACTCTTACCTATCACCACACACAAAAATCAACTCTAAATGACTCAAGACCTAAATGTAAAACCTTAAACTATAACAACCTTAGTAAATGCAGGAGCACCCCTATGAAAATTGAAACTGGCAACCAATTCCTGGTCAAAACCCCAAGTTCCCATGCCATAAGAGATAAGATTGACAAGTGGGATCTCATCAAACTGACAAGTATCTGCAAAGCAAAAGAAACCATCAAGAGAGTGGAGAGACAGCTGGGAAAAAATATTTGCCAACTGAATATGTGAAAAATATCTACAAGGAAATCAAACATACCAAAAACAAAAAAACAAGCAGCCCTATTAAAAAATAGGCAAAAAAAAAAAAAAAATGAATAGACATTTCTCAAAAGAAGACATACAAGCAACCAACAGATAAAAAATGCTTAGCTTTTCTAATTATCAAAGAAATACAAATTAAAACTACACTGAGATACCACCTAGCTCCAGTCAGGATGGCCATCATCAATAACTTGAAATCAACAGATCCTGAAGAGGATGCAGGGAAAAGGAAACACTTCTATGCTGTTGGAGGAAATGTAAACAGGTACAACCTCTGTGAAAAACAGTGTGGCAATTCCTAAAAGTTCTAAATTCAATCTCCCACATGAACCAGTAATCCTCCTTTTGAAAATACATCTGTTGTAACTCAAATCATTCTACAAAATCATACCTGTGCATGCATGTTTATTGCAGCACTATTCAAAATAGCAAAAACATGGAACCATTCATGCTGCCCATCAAAAGTAGACTGAATTTTAAAAATGTGGTACATATACACAATGGACAAAATAATGAACTTCACAGCAACTTGGATGGATTTAGAGTCTGTGATACTAAGTGATCTATCACAGAAACAGATAACAGAGTACTATATGTTCTCACTCATAAGCAGACTCTGAACAATTATCATAATAGGTGTATGTAAATAACTCAGAAATACTAGGATGATTTTTCTTGATTATGTCACAAGTATGTTAAAATTTTTCATGTCATTCTTAAAGAGAAGTTTAAGGAACACTCAATATACCTCTTCCCTAGACTTAATATATCCTGAAATAATAAAAGTTTTTTGAAATAAAACATTGATTTCCATATGCCAATATGACATTTTTGATTCCAACACTTTCTCAATATCATAGCTTCATTTTTTGCCTAAATCTATTTCTAGATGACACCAAAAATCCACTAGCTATTGAATCAGTGTATTTTGCTGCCTTTTATTTTTTGCATAATGGCACAGCCAATTAAACTAGTTGTTTAAATTAGTTGTTGCCTGAATGTTAATGCAAGGTCAAAATCTCAGAGGCAGCATTTCTTCCTTGTCTTATATTAGCCTTAGTATTGAGATTAGATCATTGAGGCTGTATTCCATGTAGAATGGCTGGCATGTGAAAGTTGGTTCTGCTGTCTTTTTTCTTGTAACATAGCAGTGCTGAATTAGCCTCTTAAATTGATTAATAATTGGAATTTTTGTTTTGGAGATGCAAAGAGAATTTATTTGTCTGGCAACAAAATTAATGTACTTTTAAAAAGTTCATGTGTCTTATAGAATGCCAGTCAGCAAATTATAACTATGTTTTATATGTCCCCCTGTTTTTACATATTGAGTCTGTACTTCTTTATTTAAATCTTATTTCATATTTCTGATAATTACACAAATTTGTATCTTAAAACCAAGCTGCAATGAATCTATTTTTATGTTTATACCAACATGTTCTCTTTTATATTTGTAATAAGAACAGAACCTTTCAAGAAGTTCTGAAATATCCAGGATTTGTTTCAAAGACTTATTTATTCTTGTTAGAGAATCATAATTCATTTCCTTGTTTGAGTTCTTGAGCAACAGCCATCCCTCCAAATTTAATTTCTTGAAGTGTTCTTAAAAATATCTATGCTTTGTCTTAAACTTCAGACCCTAATTTATAAATAAATAGTTGGGGTTGGTTTTTTAAAAGTTCTGCAAGTCATGCCAATGTGGAAAAAAGGCTGAGGATTACATTCAACGTATAAACATATAAACTTTTTGAGGTATTCTGAAAAAATTGGGTAGAGAAATGGAAGTGTGATACATCCTGCTTTGTTTCTTTTGCTAAAGATTGTTTTGGCTATTCATGGATATTTATGTTTCCGTATGAATTTCTGTATTGTCATTTCAAAGTCTGAGAAGAATGAGGTTGGTAATTTAATGGTATTGAGTTGAATCTATAGATTGCCTTTGGTAGGATGGGCATCTTAACAATTAGGACTCTTCCTATCCATGAGCATCGAATATTTTCCCATTTGTTTATGTCTTCATGGATTTCTTTGTAGTTTTGTAGTTGTCACTGAAAATGTGTCACCTCTGTGGTTAGGACGATGCCAACGTATTTCTTTTCTTTTTTTCCTTTTTTTTGTGGCTGTTGTGAATGTGAATGTGCTTCTTTTGGTTCTCTGCCTGCTGTTGTTGATGTATAAGAATGAAACTCTCTTTTGCACATTTGTTTTGTACCCTCAGATTTTGTCAAAGTTCTTTATAAGTGCAAGCAGGTTTTTGACAGATTCTCTTGGATTTTTGAGATATAGGATCACATCATCAGCAAAGAGGGATAACTTAACTTCCTATTTTCCTATTTGGATAATCCTGATTTCCTTCTCTTGTCTAATTGCACTAGCTAGGACTTCCAACACAATGTTGAGTAAGAGGGGTGAGAGTGGGCAGCTTTGTCTTGTTATGGTTTTCAGTGAAAATGTTTCCAGTTTCTGTCCTTTTAGCAATATGCTAGCTGAGGGTTTATCATAGATGGCCCTTACTATTTTGAGGCATGTTCCTTCCATACCTAGGTATTTGAGGATTTTTTTTAATCAAGGAGGGTTGCTGGATTTTGTCAAAAGGTCTTTCTACATCTAATGATATAATCATGTGGTTCTTGTTTTTTACATTTGTTGATGTATTTAATTACATTTATGGTCTTGTGGATGTAAAACCAGTCCTTCATCCTGGGGAATGAAGCCTATTTTGTCATGGTGGATGATTTTTGAGATGTATTTTTGGATCCAATTTGCTAGAATCTTTTTGAGGATTTTTGAATCTATGTTTATAAGGGATATTGTGCTGTAGTTCTCTTTTTTTGTTCAGCATTTATCCAGTTTGAGTATCAGTGGAATGTTAGCTTCATAAAATGGTTTGGAGAGAATTCTATCTTGCTCAATTGCCTAGAATACTTTCAATAGGATTGATATAAACTCTTCCTTGTACATTTTGTAGAATTCTGCTGTAAAGCCATCTGGTAAAGGGGTTTTTTTTTTGTAGGTAGTTTTCTCTTGACAGAGTCAATTTCCTGATTGTAATGGGCCTATTTAGTGTCTCAAAGTCTTCTTGTTTCAACCTTGGGAGGTTGTATAATGCCAGAAAGTCTTCCATTTCATTTAGGTTATCAAGTGTGTTTCCATACCGGTGTGCATAGTAATCTCTGATAATCTTCTGTATTTATTCGAGGTCAGTTGTTATTTGATCTTTGGTATTTCTGATTGTGTTTATTCGGGCTTTTTCTCTTTTTACTTGGTCATTCTGACTACAGTCAATCTTGTTAATTCTTTCAAAGAACCAACTTTTTGTCTTGTTGATGTTGTGTTGTTGATGTTGTCTAAGATATTTTTGTCTTCTATGTCTCATATTTGTACTCTTTGATGATCTGGATTCTTCTGCTAAAGTTACGGTTTTGGTGGTCTTTTCTAGGTGATTTGTTAGGCCATTAACTTGTGATCTTTCCATTTCCTTGATGTGTGTTTGTAGCAATATAAATTCCCCTCATAGAACTATTTTCATGGCATGCCAGCGGTTTTGATAAGAGGTTTCTTCATTTTCCTTTTTTTCCAGGAATCTTTTAATTTCTGTTTTGATTTAAGTTTGGACCCTGTAGTTGTTCAGCATCATGCTGCTTAGTGTCCTTGTCTTTGTGAGCTTTGGGAAAGTTTTGTTGATGCTGATATTTATTTTATTCCACCGTGATCTGAGAAGGTACATGGCAATATTTCAGCCTGATGGAATTTGTTTATGCTTGATTTAAGGCCAAGGATGTGATCAATCTTGGAGTACATTCCATGTGGTAGTGAGTAGTAAGTATATTCTGTAGTCGTTCAGTGGAATATTCTGTTGGTATCTATTAAGTTCATTTGGTTGAGTGCCAAGTTGAGGTTCGGATTACTTACAGAATTCAAACTATACTATAAGGCTATAATAATCCTAACAACCTGGTATTGGTACATGAACAGGCATATGAACGACCAATGGAAAAGGATATAATTCCAAAGCCTCATTTTCTCAAACAATTCTTCTTTGACAAAGCCTCCAACAGCAATCACTGGCAAGAGGAGAAAACCAATTCAGTAAATGGTGCTGGGAAAACGGACTGATCACATATAGAAGATTGAAACAGGACCCCTACCTATCACCATACACAAAAATTAACTCTAAATGGATGAAAGACCTTAACAGAAAACCTCAAACTGAAAGAATCTTAAAAATACAGGAGACACCCCTATGGAAATTGTAACTGGCAACTAATTTCTGATCAAAACCCCAAGTACCCTTACCATAACAGATTAAGATAGACAAGTGGTACCTCATCAAACTGACAAGCTTCTGAAAAGCAAAAGAATCCATCCAGAAAGTGGGAAGACAGTCTACTGAATGGGAAAAAAAAATTGCCAACTGTATATCTGAATAGGCCTAACATCTAGGATCTACAAGGAACTCAAATGCACCAAAAGAAAAAAAAAAACAGCCCCATTAAAAGAGTGGGCAAAAGACAAGAATAGACATTTCTCAAAAGAAGTTATACAGGCAGCCTATAGACACGTGAAAAAGTGTTCAGCCTCACTAATCATCCAAGAAATGCCAAACAAAACCACATTGAGATACCACCTAACATCAGTAAGAATGGCCACCATTAATCAAACAACAACAAAATCTGGTGAGGATGTAAAGAAAATGAAAGTCTGTACACTGCTGGTGGAAATGTAAACTAGTGCAACCTCATTGGAAGACAGTGTGGTGATTTCTGAAAGAACTAGAAATTGACCTTCCATATGATCCAGCAATTCCCCTGTTGGGAATATACCCAGAAGAACTTATTCCTTCTACAGAAAAGATACCTGCACACACATGTTTGTTGCAGCTCTATTCACAATAACAATAACATGGAACAAATCATGGTGCCCATCGAAACTGGACTAGATGTGGTACATATACACAATGGAACATTATGCAGCCACAGAGAAGGACAAACATATTGACTTTGCAGCAACTTGGTTGGATTTATTGTCTATCATACACAGGGATGTTTCACAGAAACAAAGAAGAGAGTACCATATGTTCTCACAAGTGTTTATTCTCTGTTAAATTGTATTTTCTTTTGTGCTAAATACCATACACTGATTTTCATCCAAAAATAATTCTCATTATATATCACTCAAATTAATTCCCTTGATCCAGTCAATTAATATTCTGTCAGTTTGTACTTTTAAGTTTAATTTTTAAAAGTGATAGAAGCTGTGCACAATGGCTCACACCTATAATCCCAGTATTTTGGGAGGTGGAAGTAAAAGTGTTGCCTGAACTTATAGGTTCGAGGTGAGCCTGGAAAACTTGGCAAGACGTCATCTCTACAATAAATACCAAAAAAAAAAAAAAAAAAAAAAAAAAGCTAGGTGTGGTGGCACATGCAGGTAGTTCCAGCTATTTGGAAGACTGAGGCAAAAGGAACGACTGAGCTCAGCAAGTCGAGGCTGCAGTGGCCGTGAGAATGCCAATGCACTCCAGCTTGGGTGACAGGGTGACTCCAACTCTAAAGGGAAAAAAAAAAGTGATAGAAAGGGCAGGGTACGGTGGCTCATGGCTATAATCCCCGCATTTTGGAAGGCCAAAGTGAGAGGATTACCTGAGCCTATGGGATCGAGACCAGCCCGGGCAACTTGGCAAGATCTCAACTCTAAAATGATCAAGAAAAATTAACCAGGTGTGGTGGCATGTGCCTGTAATTCTAGCTACTTTTAAGACTGAGGCGGAAGAATCACTTGAGACCAGCTGGTCAAGGAATGGTTGATTGTGAGTGTGCTACTGCTGCACTTCAGCCTGAATGACAGTGAGACTCCATCTAAAAAAAAAATGTGATAGAAAAAGCGGTATTAATAGATTAAGCAATAAATACCTTTATAGCTTTATAGTTTTAGTTGTATGAGGTCAGGAATCTTAAAATCAATACATTAAGATTCAAATCAATTGGTATATTCATTTATAATATCAGTATTTTAAAGATACTACTTTATTTAGTTTTTAATTAGTCTTTCTCTTAATTCAAATCTTCCCACACTCAGTCTTTCTTTCACTAAAGCATTTATCATTTATTTATTAAAGGAATCTTTCCATCATACGAGGGCAGTAGAATGTGCCATTGGAATGATACCTGGCCATATGTTTTCAAGATTCATTCCTTTTGAAGTGGAGATCATTACTATTGCATTGCTTCATAGCTTATTTTCTTTCCCTTTGCTAGGACTTCAGGGTCTCCGTGTTACTTATCTGTTTTTTATAATAACTACTTTATTGTACAAAACGAAATAAGTCTTAACAGAATGTACATTTTCTAGAGGTTCTCTTTGCTACTAGATCTGGATTGATAGAAAATATGAAAATGGCTTTGACCTTGAATTCTTTTTTACCTGGGCCTGGAGTTTCTGACCCCTGGGAAATATTTAACATACACTGTTCACGCAATGGTAAAGTAGAAATAAGATTCCATTTTGCTCATCACAACTTATTCTAGAGCAGTACTCTAAAATTTTGCTATCTCTACGGCCCTTCAAAACAAACTGGCAACTGGAAGTTCTTGTGAAAACATTGCGATGATTAGTAATATATAGCTTTGTTTCCCTGACCATAAATTATTAGAAAAGGAACTTATACTCTACGGAAATGTAACTTTGTAGAGGCCAGACTGCTGAAAGGCAGTGACTTGTAACATCACTAAGAGAATGGACATTAGGCTTACCCATAATTCCCCACTCACTAGATGTGTGACTTTGGCATCTTTATTTAATGGCTATAAGCATCAATATCTCCAATTTTTTAAAAAAGATATTAGCTATACTTATTTTATATAGTTGTTACTACACCTAAATAATATGATCTAAAGTCAGCTAGATCCTCGTAAGAATTTATTATATGTTAGTGACCGTTATTATTATTATCTCTTAGGGAACTCTGAACAACAGACACACTCCCTTGAATAGCTATTAATTAGCCAATCTTATTGTTCATCAGAAAAATTTCATGATATGAAGAAAGAAGGAAAGCGCAATTTGAAATTGATGCAGACAGGCCGAAATGAAATAGAGTAGAGTCACTATACAAGGAAAAATGTCAACAGAGCTACTGCAACAGCAAGTACAGCATGGGACAACAGCCTCATTCTCCATAGTGTTTGACTGTTGAAATTGTATTGTCTGCTCTTGTGTTCCAGTGAATTCTCATGACTGAAGGCATTTGTGTGTACTTGGACATATATTCTTAGAGCCATACTTGAGTATTATATAATATTTTGCTTTACAGAATGATGTCATTTTCATCAGATCTTTTAATTTGTATCTAGCATACAGGAACACAACTGGTTATTTAATGTTGTTTTTATATGCATGGCACTTTTTGTATGTAATTCCATTTGTTCAATATGTTTGTAGAATTTCCATGTAAACATTCATATACTATCTATGAATATTCATTGTATTTCCCAATCTGGAAGTTATCTGTCTGTTTGTTGTGTTGAACTGGCTAGAGGGTTCAATTTAATGTTGAAGAGGAGGAGTGACCATGGAAAACCTTAGTGCCATCTAGAATTGTAAGCAGTTTTTCCTGCAAGGTCATTGTTAATTTTTATTTCCATATTTAACTTCTAGACCTACATTTCACTTCAAGGAATTTTCTTCTATTCTTAGTTTGCTTAGCACTTTATATCTGGAGTCATGGCGGGCCAGTGGCTCAGTGCTTTGGGAGGCTGAAGTGAGTGGATTGCCTGAGCCCGCGGGTCAAGACCCGCCTGGGCAACTTGGTGAGACCTCAACTTTACAATTAAAAAAAAAAAAAAGCCGGGCGTTGTAGCACACACCTGTAGTTCCAGCTACTTCGAAGGCTGAGTCGGAAGGATCACTGGAGCCCAGCAGGTCGAGGTTGCAGCAGCCAGGAGCGGCCGCTGCACTCCAGTCTGCATGACAGAGTGAGACTCCAACTCAAAAAAAAAAAAATCTGGAGTTATTACTATACTGGAACGAATGATTATTCTGTATCTAAGGCTATGTCATTCTTCATTAATTTCACCATATCATAATGCATTATTTGTTTCAATACTGTAGAAATGTCATTTCTGAGTTTTTTTTTTGTTTTGCATACTTTTTGATGAGAAGTCCATTGTCATTATCTTTGTTCTAATGTTAAGAGATCATTACATTCAGAAATGAATTTATCTTGGATATTAATATAATCCTTTTAAACATATTTTTGGATGCAATGTGATATTTATTTTATTAGAAATTTAGCTTCAATGTTCTATATGTGTAGATTTCAATTTTCCTGTTTCATTTTACCTTACTTCTTTATAAAAAGTTATTATACCAATTTTTCATGGATAATCAGAATCTTTTTTTTTTTAAAAGTAAATCACCCATGATGAAATGGCCAAACACATTGAAAGTGACTCTTCTTAATTACTAATTATGTCAAACATTTTTATTTTTCTATGCTTATCTTCAACCCACATCTCTTCTTTGTAAATGTCTATATAAATCTTTGCCTTCTCTTTATTACTTTTTAAAAAAATTATTGAGAATGTGCTTACATGTAATAAATTCCGGTTCTGTCGCCCAGACTGGAGTGCAGTGGCTGCTCCCAGCTACCACAGCCTCGACCTGCTGGGGCTCCGGCGATCCTTCTGCCTCAGCCTTCCGAGTAGCTGGAATTACAGGCACGTGCTACCACACCCGGCTAATTTTTTATTTATTGTAGAGATGAGGTCTCACCAAGTTGCCCAGGCGGGTCTCGAACCCGTGGGCTCACAGGCTGAACCACCGAGCCCGGCTCTCTGTTTTCATAAAGCGTCTTTTTGGAAGCAAAATTTTTTATAGTTCTGATGAAATAGAATGTATCAATTTTCAAATTTTTTAATTTCCTTAAACCCTCCAAACTTTGCCTTTCCTAGGTTTCCAATGTATTTTTATAAAGAATTGTACAACTTTAGGATGTAGAGTTGGGTCTGTAATGCATTTTTTGGGGGGGGTGTATATGACTCAAAACAGGAGTCAAGATACTTTTTTCAAGATGTCCAATGTTTCCAACACTGTATGTTGAAGAGACTGAAATCTCTTTAGAGAACAAAAGTTGGGTTAAATATGGACTCTTATCTTCTCTACATTTCCCATCTTTCTCTTTAATTTAACACACTTTTTTACTAATTTACTATAAAGTTTATTATATACACCCTTCAAATATACACTTTTAAGTCTAAAATCTTGAACTTTGTCCCATGGAGTTTGTGTTTTGTTTCTATTTGTTCAATTCCAAATAATTCCTGAGTTTTCTTGTGATGTCTTTATGACATGTGCTTTACTGAGAAATATCTTTAATTTTAAATACTTGAAACTTTAAATATATTTTTTATTGCTGATCTTTGCTTTGAATTCATAGTAGACAGAGAATACATTTGATATTATTTGAATACATTAAAATTACATTTCTATTATGGCCTAAAGTATGATTTTTCCTGACAAATGTTTCATGTATACTTTAAAAGTGGTTATGCTCTGCTCTTGGGAATGCAAACTAGTGCAACCTCTTTGGAAGGCAGTGTGGTGATTTCTGAAAGAACTAGAAATTGACCTTCCAAGTGCCCCATCAATCTCCCTATTGGGAATATACCCAGAAGAACTCAAATCATTCTACCAAAAAGATAGCTGCACTTGCATGTTTGTTGCAGCTCTATTCACAATAGCAAAAACATGGAACCAATCATGCTGCCCATCAAAGGTGGACTGGATAAAAAATGTGGACATGTACACAATGCAATACTATGCAGCCATAAAGAAGAAGAACATATGGACTTTGCATCAACTTGGTTGGATTTAGAGTCTATCATAATTATTGATGTATCACAGAAGTAAAGAATCTTATGTTCTCACTCATAAGTGGACCTTGAACAATGATCATAATACTATTAAAAAAAGGGATTGGCAGTATTGGGAAACTGCCGGGGGTGGGGGTGGGACTGGTAACAGGGAAAATGCTAGGGGAGGGAGGGGCACACCGTATCAACTAGGGTAGCTGCATAACGAACACTTGTATACATAATCCTGAATTACACAGCAAGTTTAAAAAATTTTTTAAAGTGTGTATGCTATTGTTGAACAGGATATTATCTAAATTAAATCAACTTCATTGATCCTGTTTTTCAAGCCCTCTATCTAATTACTTCATTGTTGCCCAACTTTTACTGTCAATGACAGAGAGAGGAGTGATAAACTCGCCCTCGGTAATTGTAGATATTTAATTCTCCCTTCATGACTATCAGGTATTCAGCTATTGTTTTTATGTATTTTCATGATCTGTATTTCTGTGCAGACACTATTAGGATTGGTCATCTTCTTGAGAAACTGACCTCATTAATATTACATACAGTTTTCATTATCCATGATAGTTATTATTTTTCTGAAGTATGTTTTCCTTCCTTCCTTCCTTCCTTCCTTCCTTCCTTCCTTCCTTCCTTCCTTCCTTCCCTCCTTCCTTCCTTCCTTTCTTCTTTCCTTCCTTCTTTCCTTCCTTCCTTCCTTCTCTCTTTTCTTTTTTTGAGAACTTGTTTCACTCTGTTGCCAAGGCTGGAGTGCAGTGGCATGATCATGGCTTCCACAGCATCAAATTCCTGAACTCAGCGATCTTCAGGCCTCAGCTTCCTGAATAATTGGAGTTATAGGTACCCATGAACAAGCCCAGCTAATTTTCCTATGTTTTGTAGAAATAATGTCTCACTTTGTTGCCTAGACTGGTCTTGAACTCCTTGTGTCCAAAAATGCACCTATTTTGGAGTACCAAATTGCTGGGATTATAAATGCAATCCACTGCGACTGACACTATTAATTTCAATACCAACATGCTTGGATTACAGATTCAAGCCACTGTGCACAGCAATATTACTTTCAATTTCTTCTCCTTCATCTATTGGGTATAATTGTTTCTGCCCTTTTGGGTATACTGAGAATTCTGAAATCTCCAACACCTGGAGTATTTTATGAACGTAACATAGCAGGTACTGCTCACCTCTGATATAATGTAATTGTCCAGATAACATCATCATATTGAGACTACTCAGGCAAGTAAATATAATAAAAACACTTCCTTCTAAACCTATGTCTCTGTGGTTCACAAGTCCTATGTCCTTGGGTGTTCAAAGCTTTTTGTAGTTTCTTTAAATAAGGATTAACCTCACTCTTAGCTCTGAATGTTATCAACTTTACTATATCTTCCTACACATCTCAATGTGGGATTCCTGCTTAGTTCATGCTGAATATAATATAGCTACTTTTTGAACTTCATCTTAAATTTCATTTTAAACAAGTTTTGTAAGGAGAACTATTATAATTCTATTTCACAAGGGGGGAAACTGACATTTACTGGAGTTAGATTACTAGACTAGGTATACCAATAGCAACTTCTAGGACTTGCTTTCAGAATCATATCTTTTCTATTTTTTATTTTTTATTTTTCATTCAAGAAAATGTATTAGCAGGGCTCGGTGGTTCAGCCTGTAATCCCGCGCCTTTGGGAGGCTGGGGTGAGTGGATTGCCTGAACCCACGGGTTCGAGACCCACCTGGGCAGGTGAGACCTCATCTGTATAATAAAAAAATTAGCTGTGCGTGATATCGCGCATCTGTAATTCCAGCTACTCGGAAGGCTGAGGCGGAAGGATCGTCGGAGCCCAGCAGGTGGAGGCTGCGGTGGCCGGGAGTGGCCACTGCACTCCAGTCTGGGCAACAGAGTGAGACTCCAACTCAAAAAAACAAAAACAAAACAAAACAACAACAACAAAAAAGAAAATGTATTGATCCCTTACCAAATGCCAGTTACTTTTCTTCTATATGATTCATGGGTGTGTTCAAGGACTACAGCAGTGAACAACAACAAAAGTTTATCTTTGAGGACTGAGAACAAAATTTAGCAAATATATAAACACAAGTTACATATTTAGCAATATACTAGCACAAGTATAAACATATAAATTAATATTATGTATCTGGTCAAAATAAATAGTATCTAGGATAAATACTACAGAGAGATGGAATGCAGGGAAGGGGGATGAAGAGTATTAATTGGTTGGTGGAGGTTAAATTTTGTTATTATATTGATGATGACTATAAAGAAGAAAAATAACAGGATTCTAGCAAACAGTATATCTGGGGAATGAGTGCTGCAGGCAAAGTGAATAGCCAGAAGGGAAGGCCATGGGGCAAGAACATCCATACAGGACTCTGGAACACCCAAACAGTACTGAGGGACATCAGTGTGTGTGGAAAGAGAGGGGTTAGTGTGGAGAGTAGAAGACAATGAAATCGGATAGGAAATAAGGTGCTCAGATTGTGGGACTTTGGAGACATTTTGAGGTCTTTGACTTTTGCTTTGAGTAATCCATTATAGAGTCTTGATTGATATGATCTGACTTATGATTTAAGAGAAGCTCCCTAGAGGCCATGCTGGATTGAGACTGCAGGAAAGAAAGGGCAAGATTAGGAAGTCTAATAAAATATTCCAAAAATTTATTTACCCCAAGCTGTTGTATCAGGGCTTAAGAAAACTGGCCCACAGATCATTGTGTATATCCAGTGAAGAACGATTCTTACATGTTGAAAGAGTCTTTAAGTAGAAGATGAAAGGCATGAGAAGAGGATGCAGAAGAAGGGAAGGAACTAGAAACGGTATATGACCCACAAAGTCAAAAATCTAAAATTCTGCAAAAATATTTGCCATACCTGAAGTAGAACATTCACCTGATTGTAGGTTTTCAACAAAATCCAAAGAAAAAAATGCATGTGTGAATTAGCTGCTGAAGGGTGCTATTGTAGAGTGTTATTGTAGAGTGATAGGTGTTGAGAATTATCTATGGATTCATTCCTTAGCTTCACAAAAACGCCATTCAATTCTATTGAGCTATTGAAATACAGTCTGGTTTCCAAAACAGTAAAATAAAAGGCACTAACATGAACAATATCATAAATATATATATATATATACCAACAGGATAATAACACAAAACATCTCTATAGCACTTAAACATTCATGATAATTACTCAATTTAATCTTCAAATCAACTATATGGGATAGGTATAATTACCCTTTAGAAATTGCTATACCCTAAATCTTTAGTAATTAATTACTTAAGGAATAATATGACTGTAACTTATTGTTTTCAAAATGTCTGAAATGTAATCATGTGTCTTCAGAGTTCCTATAGTAAATCGGGTCCAATATTAGTTACAGCTAGTTTTTTTTCGAAACAAATAAAGTCAAGAGATTATTCATTACTGAACTCTCCTCAATGATATCAATGAACTATTGTGAAGTGCCATGATTTAAAACCATTTCTGCTCCTGGAGAGGTAAGAAGAGCCTTATAATATTTCTCCTCTTTTCAAATAGAACTTGGGTCTCTGCAAAACTTTTCATGTCTTAACAACTTCAGCCTTGTTGGGGATAGAAGTCCAAATACTCTGAAATATTATTTTAAAGAAGTATTATGATTAGAAGGCTAAAAACAACTGTGTAGTATGTTAATAATTTAAATAATATTTTAAAATAAATATTCTAAAAGTGATAAAACATACAAAAATACTTTTACTGATCTTTGTCTCATGGTTTCTGACTCTTGGTTTTGCATGTCATATGTTTGTAAAACATCAACCTCAAAGAGAAAAGAAGCCAATGAAATAAGCCAAAGAAGCAATATTTAAACTAGATATTGTCATGTATAGGAATTTCCAAATATTGTTTGTCATGCTGAAGATTCCAGTTCCTAGGACCTCATTACATGGTTCCAATGTCCTGACACCCAAGAGTATTTTTCCTCTCTTTTGAGATCTAGAGTTTTATTTTTGAACCTAGCTGGCATGCTCACAATGACCAATGTGTGTTGATCATATTTTAATCTAGTATACTGCTCCACTATTAATTTGAAAAATAAATGATGTAGTTGTTTTCTAGACATATTCCAGAAAGGACAAAGAAATTGACTTCTTATCCACACAGAATAATCCACTGCTGAATTTCTTTCAGGATACACCAAAATTGATCTAGAATATGATATTACGTATTTGGATCCTGCAAAGCAAACCAAATGGAAAACCAGGACTGCAAGGTTCAATGAGTAGAAAAAAGTGGGATGATACTATATTGATAATCGGTGGTCCCTGGCCTATTCTGAGTAGATTGGAGTCCAGTGGCCATGGAAAACACAGAATTTGAAGTAAAGACCTCCTGCTAGGAATGCATGGAGTCATTACAGGTAACGCCACAGTGTTAACTACGCCAAAGACTACAGAAAATAAACAAACAGATGATGATGATGATAATGAAGACAGATAGATAGATGGATAGATAGAAAGAAATAGATGATAGATACAATAACCTATGATGTGTGAATAATAAAGAGGCACATAGGCCAGAGCACCCTTCTGGACTCACACAACCTGGGTTCAAAGGATGACTGGGCTCTACTACACGGATCACCTGAGGAACGTCTACAACTTCATGTTATCCAATCTGTGAAAAGAAATGAAGAGACACTGTTTACTGGGAGGGATGCCATAGGGTGCAGCCTCCAGTCAGGTCTCCCAACCGCATCACCTTCTCGGTCACCTTAGTAGCTGGGCTCATGACCCTGGACCAGGAGAGCCATGGAGATGGGAGAAGGCCAGGAGATGATGGCAGGACCTGGCTTGCTCCGGGACTGAGCTTGAGCAAGCCTTTCCCTGTGACCTGGAAGACAGCCATCGACATTCAGCCGATGAGTGCCCAAGTCCAGCAGTCTCCACGGATTCCCACAGAGTAACTCACCTGGTGCCAATCACTTACAAGCAGCAGCATGAAGTCCCCCCGCACTAGAATATCCGCCTGCACAGCGGTTGGTGGGGCCTCGCGCTGTGCCTTTGTCGCCATCCTCGTGCTCCGTGGATCCACGCGCCCTCCTGACACGCCCCCTCTCTGTCACGAGCCCCACTGAGACGTCACAGGCGCGGGCTGGCCAGTGTGTGCTTGGCTGAGAGAGGAGTTAGTCACTGGGAGACTCGTCTCCGTGACATGCTTTTTCTGGCGATTGCAGGCCACACAACCCGCTCACAATGGGCAATTTACTCACTTTCTTACTCGCAATATTGGTTTTCTGGCCCCACTGGCGACGCTGGTGACGCTGGCGACGCCGGATCCCGATGGTCCCTGCCTTCCACCAGGCTCCTCGGCCTGGCCAGGGCCACCCCGCGGCTTTTGAGCCTTCCTCTCTCCCTGTTCCTGCCCGCAGGCTGCTGAACCCGTGTCTGTGTCATGGGCTTACATCCCCCAGACTCTACATCATCCCGAAGGAGCAGTGTCCTCTCCCGCAGGCCAGGGGCTCCTCTCTGCTCGGTCCCTCCGCCCCCCAGGCTATATCCTGGAGTCAAGTCCTGGAGAAGAAACCCGCGCATTCGGCGGGCAACTCACTGAAGTATGTACACTTGACCTCTGCAAGGATCGCTCCTTTCAGCCGCAAATGCACCCTGCTGCCTTCCACACCTGAGCTGGTCATCAGTCCTATGGAACCGATAGCATCCAGGCTCCCCATGGAGATCAAGGGAAGAGCCCAAGGAGACCCGAAAAGGTGATGCAAGAGGAAAATCAGGTTGAGACCAAAGAGCAGAGGGTCAAGAAGAAGGCCCCCACTAGCAAGCAGGAAGTGTCATTGACATCTATGCCCCTAGAGACCAGGGGAGAACTCACTTCCTGGTTGTGGGGTGGGTGGTAGGGAGGTTTTCCTGGGCTTCTGGAGTGAAACTTCCCTTGCTCAAACTCAAGACTTGAGTGAGAAGACCAAGGTGAGCGCCCTCTCTGAAGAATATACCAATCCCAGCACACACAATTCTGCTTGAGATGTCCCACCTCTTGGATCAGCTCCAACAATGCTCCCAGCCCCTCATTGTTGCTGGACAAGTCCACCAAGGAAATGCTGGAGTGTCCAGCTTTCTAGGCTTACTAATGTTGCTGATGCTGTAAGAAGGAGATGCAAGGAAAGGATACACCCCATATTCCACCAAGTAGCTTTTAAACAAGAGCTGCCAGTCATAGGTCCTGTCAAAGACCATATCTACATTATCTATTCCACTCCCACTGTGTCTACTGCAGCTGTTGTGGAATAAAAGTGAGCTACCCACACATACTGAATGCCCCCTCATGACTATTTAGAATGATTTGGGTTCTTGTGGAAATACATTGGGTCTAAAAGAAATAGCAAAATCTTGCAGCATAAGACAGAATGAAACACAAACCATGACAAATTGTATCTTGAAAGAAAGGCTGCCCTTTCTTTCTCCTCACCTACTGGGAGGACCACAGCCTTCCTGCATCTGGTCAATTACACTTTACAGAACCCAGCTCTTCTTACCACCACTGAATAAGCCGACTTGGCTGCCAGCTCTTCTACCCTGTCTGTCTGTCTCCTATCCCCAAACCCTGAACCTTTAAGTCTCACTTCAGCAGAAGTTCCAGTCTTCCATGTGTGTAGATTCCCATCCTTCTTTTTTCTTCCTCTTCCCTCATTTATTCCATGTTACCATAACCCCTGTTGCCTCTGGAAGCCTATAAATTCTAAAGGAGTCATTTCTGCAGATAATACATTTGCTCACTTGACCTCACAGCCCACGTCAGACCTTGGGATCATTTACATTGACAATAATCTTCTTTCTAAGGCTGTGTCTTTCTGACCCACCCACAACTTCTGGGTGAGTGGATTCAAATTTTCCCCAATTCAAAATTGCATGTACAACAGTGGCACCCAGAGAAGTCACCACAATGAGTAGTCATCCGCCGAACTACCTTATCTTCTCTAGTCCTATTCCAACTTTTCACCATCTTTTATGTTGGAAAATAATATGTAAGCCCAAATTAAGAACACCCCATGTGCCACAACAGGATCCCTGTCTCCCAGTTTTTACAAGACTTCTGATCACAGTTCCTCTAGTGACCACCACTCTAGTGAGCAGCACATCTCAAACAGTATCCAAGTTAACCTTTGACTCCAGTTCTGTAGATACCAAGGCTATCAGGTTCCAGTCTCCCCTTGTCTCCAGGAATGGTTCACCATTCACACAGAGAACCTGAGACCCCACTGATAAACATGGGTAGTGCAATAAATAGCAACACTGTGGATTTGTAGGAAGCCCTATAGTCTCCTTTTGAGTAAAAACACTAGTGAATCACCCAGCCAGGTTGTCCCTTGTGACTTTAGTGTAGCCAGCACTGTTGATAATATACTTGCATTTGGAGACTCCTGGGCAAAGCAACTGTACCTGTGCTCAAGAATGAAAAGCAGCCACTGGGTCACCCTGGCACCTGCTAAGAGCTTCAGGAACCACCATTCCATGGACAACTCCTCTTATGGATCTCACTAAATAATGAAAAACCCTCTCCACATAGGGGTACCTAGAAAAGACATTTGTCCATGAGAAAGGCACTCAGTTCGTTCAAGGTAAATTTAACCTGCTCTGATTACATAGCACAAAAGTTCAAAAAATCAGATCCTCTGTGTGACAAGTGTATGAGTGTGTGTGTGTGTGTGTGTGTGTGTGTGTGTGATGAGAGACCATGGAGTAGACCAGTTTACTTAGAAGACACTTTACATTCGCCACGCAGAGTACAGGAGCCCAGAAAGTACCATAAGCTGAGCCTCACTTTTTTAAGTTAAATGACACAAGTTCTGGGTCAGATCTGCCTAATCCTGAGACTGGGAGAATGGCCACTGCTATTTGTAGGTGTTCGTTTTCCCTTTGAAGTTTTGATTCAATAGCCCCTTAACTTTCCCAGACGCCATGTATAAAAGAACACTGGTTCTTGTTAATCTACCTCTGCTCACATATCCTTGTTTTTTTTACTTAATTGTGGGGGAAGAATGATATGTGTGAGGATTGATGTATTTTGTGCCAGACTTTCAGCAAAATATTCTGAATCCCAGTATGCGGAAGTAGCTACCTTCATGATGTCACATGTTGAGCCCTCAAGTCTCTGTGTGAAATCAGAATATCAGAGATGACAACCTCCAGTAAACCAAAATTAAAATCATAAGTCCCCCAACCAACACAATAGACTAGCCCTTTGGCCAAGGGGATCTCAGAGAAACTTGAAACACTAAATTCCAGGCCATGACAAAAGAGGGGTTGGACAAACCTTGCTATGTTCCCTCCATTTTTGTAGGTTAGCCTCAACTGACTGGCATTAACAGTAAAACAGAGATCATAAGAGTGACTAAACAGACTTTCTGTGGCAATACATATCAAATTTTAACCTGACTCTGGTATCCCATTACATGCTGTCTCAGGGCTGCTAACCCATGGCGGCCATTACTCTCCCACAAACTGCTGTTTTTGTTTAAGTATTTCTTTCTACTAACTTCTTACATTATATAAAAACAGATAACAGACCATGACCAGGTGAGAGTTATCTCAAGAATGCAAGGTTATGCAATATTCAGTATTAAGTTGGTTGAAAGACAAGTAAGTGACATGCAGAGTGAGAGACCTGGACCTTGATTCCCTCCACAACCACATTTATTTGGTAACAATTCATAGACAAATTCCCTTCAAAAAATCCAAAAGTCAATTTTGCAAAGATTGGAGCAGAAATAAACTAAAGAATAGAGGAATGTAAAACTCAACAAAAACAAAGGTTTGGTTTATTGAATAGATGTTCACAAACAACACACCTTCAGAAAAAACAAAGTGTGAAGACATAAAAATATAGAATAAAAAATTAAAGAGAAGACATTACTATAAATGTTACAGAAATTTTAAAATTATGAGAAAGTGATATAAATAGTTATACCAAAAACAACCTGGACAACCTAGGAGAAATGGCTAAAATTTAAGAAACATACAACCAAAAAAGACTAAATCATGAAAAATTAGAAAGTTGTAGCAGACCTATACTAGGAGGGAGATTGAATCAGTACTCAAAAACCGCTCAGCAAAAAAAGCTAAGAGCTTTCTCAACAAACAAAAGCAAAGGACTAAATGACTTCACTAGTGAATTTCAATAAACAAATTTGTTAAAGAATAAATGCTAATGTTTTAAAACTTTCAGCAAATTGAAGAAATGGGAAAACATCCCAATGCATTTTATGGGGTTACCGTTATGCAGATACCAAGCCCAGATAAAGACAGAGCAAAAATATAGACAAATATGCAAAATTCCTCAAAAAAATGCCAGCAAACTAAATCCAATAGCTCATTAACAGCATCAACACCATGATCAATTGAGATTTATCTCTCACATACAAGAATACTTCAACTATGTTATTCAAACATATGACTGACTCTATTAATAAAGAGTAAAAATGACATAATGATCTAAATAGATGCAGAAGAAACATTTGACACAATTCATACATATTTTTATTACAATTCACAAATTTTGATGACAAAAATTTTCACCCCTAAAAAATCAGTAGTGAAAAGCTAACATCAAGGATCCACAAGGTACTCAAAGGTATAGAAAAGAAAAAAACAAACAACCCCATTATAAAGTGGGTAAAATATATGAAAAGACACTTCTCAAAAGAAGACATAAGAGTAGCCAACAGATACATGAAAAAATGCTCAGCCTCACTATTCATCAAAGAAATGCAAATTAAAACGACACTAAGATACCACCTAACTCAAGTAAGGATGGCCATCACCAGTAACTCAAAAAACAACAGAAGCTGGAGAGGATGTAGGGAAAAGGGAGTGTTGGTGGGAGTGTAAATTAACACAGCATCTGTGGAAAACGGGTGATCCTTAAAAGATCTAAAAATTGACCTTCCATATGATCCCACAATCCCCCTACTGGTAATATAGCCAGAAGAGCTCAAATCACTCTATGAAAAAGATACCTGCATACGCATGTTTACTGCAGCATTATTCACAATAGCAAAAACATGGAACCATCCATGCTGCCCATCGAAAGAGAACTGGATAAAAAAATGTAGTACATATACACTATGGGATTTTATGCAGTCATAAAGAAGGTCAACATTATGAACATTGCAGCAACTTGGAAGGATTTAGAGTCTATAATACTGAGTGATCTATCACAGAAACAAAGAACTGAGTATCACATGTTCTGACTCATAAGCGAACTTTGAAAAGCTATCGGGATACTATTAGAAGGAGATTGGCTGTATTGGGAAACTGCTAGAGGAGGGGGAGAGGGCAGGATGGCAGTAGTGCTAAACTGCCAGAGAAAGGAGGGGGCTATCTAATCAATAAGGATAACTGCATAATGAACTTTTGTATATCTAACCATAAATTGTTTCCCACATCTTAAAAAAAATTTTTTTTAAATGATTAAGAACTAGACAATCATGCTGTCACTCCAATTTATATTTATTGTAATGCTGGAATTCCTACCCAGAGAAATTTGATAAGAGAAAATATAAAATACATGCATATTAGAAAATAAAAGAGGAGTGTTTTTGTTGGTAATGACATGATAGGATATTATATATATATATGTGTGTGTGTGTGTGTGACACAGACACACACACATATGTCTGGTTTGACACTTAAGTTTCCAAACTCATCTTCGAAAAATTGTCACATACTTACAGTCATTTTTGAAGTAATCTCCTTTTGCTGCCATGCACCAATGCCAGGGCCTAGTCTACCCTTCAAAGCAATTTTGGAACTTTTTTTTAGGAATGGCTGTCAGAGCTGTTGTCGTAGTATTCTTGATGTCTTGAATGCCTTCAAATGTCTTCCTTTCAATATTTTCTTTATCTTTGAGTAGAAAAAAAAGCGTAATTGGGGTCCATATCAGCAGAGTAAGAAGAGTATTGCAATACAGTCATTTGCACAGTCCTACCAATGTAAGCGCACAGTGGAGAGTTTGCAAACTTATTTGTCAGAACTCAACAAATAAAGAGATTAGCTCTGATGGCATTCCAGAAAAGACCTCCAAATTGCCTTGATTGATGGACTAGACACTGGCATCAGTGCATAACTTCCCAAAGGGAGTGCATTGAAGGTTACTGTGTGTATGTGTCTGTGTGTGTGTGTGTATGCAAATAGCATACGTGTGTGTATGCAAATAGCATGACGTGTGTGTCCACGTCAACATTGATAGAGTAAAAAAAATGAATTCAGAAAAATTGCAAGATACTTAATAAACATACAACAATCAGAATTTTTTATACACAATGAACAATATGAAAATGAAATTAGCAAGCAATCTTATTATTAGCACTAAAAAGTGTAAAATACTTAGAAGTAAACTTAACTAAACTTATACAATAATAGCCACTAAATATTGAATAAAATAAGCATGATGCAAATAGAAAGACATCCTATTCATGGATCTAGAAGACTAAATATTATTAAAATATCCATAATAGCAAGAGTAATCTTTATATTTAATGTAATAGCTAGCAAAAGCCAGAAAGCACTTTTCTACAGAAATAAATTAAATAATTCTACATAAAGAACAAATGAACAGGAATGTCAAGACAATCTTGGAAATAAAAGAACAAAAGTGGAGACATCACATATCCTGATTTAAACACAATTTAGAAATCTACAGTAAATAAGACAGTATGACTTGAGCATATATTCATATATACCAATGAGACAAAAATTAATTCATGCAGATATAGTCAACTGATCATCAATAAGGATGTTAAGAATACTCCGTGAGGTAAGACAGTCTTTTTAACAAACTGTGTCAGAAAACTGCTTTTTCACATGCATAATAATAAAATTGAATCCTTTTCTTACTCTGTACATGAAAGTCACCATGAAAGGATTAATTCTAAGATACTAAGAACTGAAAATCAACAATTCTTAAAAGAAAATCTTGGGGACTTTTTCTCGAATTGGTTTGGCAATGATTTCATGAATATGTCATCCAAATCCTGGACAAATAACCCTAAAAACAGAAATAAATCAAACTGAAAAGCAACTTCACAGCAAAAAAGCAAAAAACGGGAGAAGGGACTAGGGTGCAAAATGTCAATGTGTGCAGAGTGGGACTAAATATTTGCAAAACATATATTTTATAAAGGTTGAAGATTTTCAAAATATATATTGCTGCTGGGCTCGGTGGCTCAGCCTGTAATTCCAGCACTTTGGGAACTTGAGGCAGGTGGATTGCCTGAGCCCATGGGTTCGAGACCAACCTGGGCAACTTAGCAAGATCTCATCTCTACAAATAAATAAATAAATAAATTAGCGGGGTGTAGTAACAGGCACCTGTATTTCCACCTACTTGTAAGGCTGAGATGGAAGGATCACTGGAGCCAATCAACTCAACGCTGGGGTGGTCATGAGCATGATACTGCACTCCAGCTTGGGTGACAGAGCGAGAATCCAACTAAAAAAAAAATGTGTATGTGTATTGCACACTCAGTAACCACTCAGTTACATCAATAACAGGAAAACCATCATAGCCTGATTAAAATGGATGGAAGACTTTGATAGATATTTTTGCTAAGGATATAAATAGCCAACACATATAGGAAAATAATTTCAGAGCTCATAGAAGACTTTCAAATTAATCAAATCAGAACATAAAACAGAAGAAGAATCAAGAGAATGAGGCACAGTATTCAAGAAATATGGGATAATGTAAAATGTCCAAACCTGAGACTCATGGGTGTTCCTGAGGAAAAAGAGAAAGCTTAGATATAGAAAACCTATTTCAGGAAAAAATTTAGAAAACCCTACTTGACATTTCAGGGATTTAAAAATGCAGGTAAAGAAAGTCCAACGAAAATTTCCTTGCAAAGATTCATTGAAAAGATGTCTTCTTCAAGGTCTATAGCAATAGTCATAAGATTACGCCAAATCAATGAAGGAAAGATTCCAAGAACATTGAGACAAAAGCATCAAATAACCTAAACAGGCAGCTGATCAGACTAACAGCAGATATCTCAGCAGGAACTTTACAAGCCAGAGGGCATTGGGAATCTATTATCAATATTTTCAAACACATTAACTGTCAGCAAAAGATTTTGTATTTCACAAAATGAAGTTTTGTAAATGAAAGAGAAATAAAGACTTTGCCAGACAAGCAAATGCTGAGGGAATGTGTAATTTGTCACCAGTAGACCAGTACTCTACAAAAGTACTCAAAGTAATTCTAAACATTAAAACAACAGATCAAAATGCACTAGTAGACAAACACTGAAAATATAAAAATTCACAGAACCTAGAGAATACCAACACAATGCAGAAAACAAAGCATCCAGTAAAAAAAAAACAACATAATGAATGGGACAATACCTTACATGTCATTACTGAGACTTAAAGGTAATGAGCTTAATACCCATGTAAAACACATTAATTTCCAGAATTTTTTAGAAAAACACAGCAACATCTGTTGCTTTTGAAAGACTTACTTTTCAAACAAAAACTCCTTTAGTCTCAAAGTAAAAAAGTGGAGTAAATATTCCATGCAAATAAAATCCAAAACAAGCAGGAGTAGCAAGTCTCATAACAGATTAAATAGACTTTAAGTTAACAAAAGTGAATAAGACAACGTCATTATATAATTATAAAAGTATCAATCCAACAATAAAATATAATCTTAAATATATGTCACTAACACCAGAGTTTCCCAGAATTATAACATATTTTATTAGACTTAAGAAAAGAGATCGCAATACAATAATGAGGGATATTTCAACACCCTTATGACAGCAATAGAAAAATCAAGGTAAAATGTCCACAAAGAAGGGTTAATCTGGACCCACCCTACAGCAAATGGATCTAACAGACATCTAGAGGATATTATACCACAAAAATATGGAATATACATTTTTCTCATCAGTACATGAAACATTCTCCACAACAGTTTGTATGATGGGCCATAAACCAAGTCTCAGTAATAAAAAAAATTCCAAATTATATCAAGCACCTACTCAGACCACAGTGGAATAAAACTAGAAATCAAATCCAAGAGAAACTCTCGAAAGCCAACAAATACATGGAACTTTAACAAACTGCTCCCAAATGATCTTTCAGTCAATCCTGAAATCTGACTGTAAATTTTTTTTAAATGTTGAAATGAATGTCAACAGCAACACAAGTTATCAAAATTTCTGCAACACACAATAAACTGTGATCATATGAAAATTTGTGGTGCTTAATGCCTATCTAGAAAAAGCCAAAAGGTCACATTTTTTTTCTTCTTTTTCTTTCTTTCTTTTTTTTTTTTTAAAGGTGTGGGGTACAATTCGGGGTCAGATATACAAATTTTGATTATGCAAATACCCTTGTTTATGATGGGTGCCCCTCCCTCCCTGACAGTTTCCCTCAACTGCCAATCCCACTCCCCTTCATCTGACAATTTCCCACTACTGCCAATCCCTTTCCCAAAGTATTAAGATAATTGTTCAAGATTCACTTAGAAGTGAGAACAAAAGGTACTTTTTTCTTTGTTTCTGTGATACATCACTGAGTATGGTAGACTCTAAATCTATGCAAGTTGCTGCCAAGTCCATATATTTGTCCTTCTTTATGACTGCATAATACTCCATTATGTACATGTACCACATTTTTATATGTACCACAATTTTTTATCCAGTCCACCGATGGCTGCATGGTTGGTTCCATGTTTTTGCTATTGTGAATAGAGCTGCAACAAACATGCATATGCAGTTATCTTTCTTGTAGAATGATTTGAGTTCCCCTGGGTATATTCCCAATATGGGGATCGATGGGTCATATGGAAGGTCAATTCCTAGTTCTTTCAGAAATCACCACACTGTCTTCCAAACAGGTTTCACTTCTTTGCATTCCCACCAGTAGTGTAAAAGTGTTGCTTTTTTTCCTCATCCAATCAGCATCTGTGGTTGTTTATTTTATTAATGATGGACATTCATACTGAGGTTAGGTGGTATCTCAATGTGGCTTTGATTTGCATTTCTCTGATGATGAGTGAGGCTGAGTACTTTTTCATGTGTCTGTTAGCTACCTGTAAAAAGTAAAGAAGATTCAACTTAAGCAGAAAAGGAAATGGTGACATCACATCTGAGACTATTATCAACACTTCCATGCAAACAAAATATGCAATCTGGGAGAAATGGATACATTCTCAGGAGCATGCAAATCACAAAATATGAACTCAGAAATAATAGAATCATTGGCAGACCAAAAATGAGTACTAGATTGAATCAGTAATTAAAAGACTGTCAACAAAAAGGATCCAGGATCTTACAGATAAACAGCTGAATTCTATGACACTTTCAAGGAGGGAAGAACAATTTTAAGGAAGCTATTTCATGAGATCAAGGAGAGAATTTTCCCTAACTCAATCTACAAAGCCAGTGGTACCCTAATACCAAGTCAGGAAAAAAACACATCAACATTAAAAGAAAACTAGCAACCAATACACCTTTTGAACTCAGATGCAAACTTCCTAGGCAACCTAAAAGTAAATGATAAAAATAACCTGCGACAATTAAATGAATCATAACAAGGAATGCAAATAAAGTTCAACACACAAGTCAATAATCATGATCTATCACATAAACAGAACTAAAAACATAAATCATATGATCATTTCAATAGATGCAGAGGTAAATAAATTCCAGCAAGTCTTTTTAAATAAATATCATTAGCAAAACATGAACAGAAGCAACATAGCTGAAAATAATAAAAGACATATACGACTAACATAGAGTCAACATTATAGTGAAAAGGAAAAGTCATTATAGTGATAAGGAAAAGTCAAAAGCATTCGCATTAGCATTAGAGCAAAGGTAAGGATGCTCAGTTTCACCACTCATAGTCATCAGTGTAGTACTGGAAGTCCTAACAGAGGAATCAGGCAAGTGAAAAAAATAAAAGGAGTCCAAATTGTAAAGAAGAAGTCAAATTACCTCTGTTTACTGTTGGTATTATTTTATAACTGGAAAATCCTAAAGATTCCTCCAGAAAACTCTTGGTCTCAAGAAATAAATTCAGTAAAATCTCAGGTTACAAAGCAACAGATCACACTGACATACACCAACCAAGACCAAACTGAGAATCAAATCAGGAACTACATATCATTTACAATAGTGACCAAAAATTTAAAATGTCTAGGAATGTGCTTAATGATGAATGTAAAACATCTCTGCAAGAACTACAAAACACTGAAGAAATTGTAGAGGATACAAACAAAGGAACTTCCCATTCTTATGAATTGGAAGAATCAATGCAGCTTAATGATCATACTATCGAAAGCAATCTATAGATCAAGGCAATCTCTTACAAACTATCAACATCACTTTTATTCAATTAGAATAAAATTCAAAATGTATATGGAACTCAAGAAGAGCCTGGATAGCCAAAATGAGACTCAGCAGAAAGAACTAAGCTGGATGCATCACATTGTACACATACAAATTATTACACTACAAGGCTACAGTAAACAAAACAACATGTACTGATACCAGGGCAGACATTTGACTAATGGAACAGAATGACGAATCCAGGGTAAAACCAAATATCTACAATCAACTGAGTTTGACGAAGCAGACAAAAACATGTTAAGGACAGAATACCCTACTCAACAAATAATGCTAGGAAAGTTGGATAGCCACATGCAGAACTAAACATTGATTCCTATTTCTCACCATATACAAAAATTAACTCAAGTCAGATGAATGACTTAAAGATCAGGTCCTAAAATAAAAATTTTGGAAGACAACCTTAAAATAAACACTGGGTAATGGCGTATGCCATTTATGGCTGAGACTCCAAAAGCAAATGCACAAAGTCAAAAGTAAACAAGTAGTCATTAGTTAAACTAAAAAATCTTCTGCACAGTGAAGGAAAAATTACCAGAATAAATAGAAAAATTACAGAATAGTAGAAGATATTCACAAACTAGAGATCCAATAAAAATATCTATAATCTACAAAAAATAAAACCTAGCAAGAAAAGAGCACACGACACAATTTAAAATTGGACTAATGACACAAACAGACATTCTCAAAGGAATATACACAAATGGCCTAACAAACATATGACATAAATACTCATCACTAGTTTCTAGGCAAACGAAAATTAAAACCACAATAAAAAAGTCACCTTACACCAGTCAAAATGGCCATTAGTTAAAAAATAAAAATTTAATGTTGAAGATGTAGAGAAAATGGAGCACTTACACATTGTTGGTGGGAGTGGAAATTACTACCTCCTCTATAGAAATCAGTATGATACTATTTCTCAGATAACTAAAAGTTGATCTCCCATTTGATCTAAGAATGTAGTACTTGATATCATATAGTTAGTCACATGTTAAAGCAGCATAATTCACTGTTGTAAAGATATGAGATCGATCTAAATGCCCATCACCTGATAAGATGATAATATAAATTTGATACACACACACACACACACACACACACACACACACACACACACACACACCATGGAATATTATTCAGCCATCCAAAAAGTTGATATATTGTCTTTTGCAGCATTCTGGATGGAATTGGAGACCATAATTCCTAAATGAAGTGACACAGGAATGGAAAACTAAATACTGTATTGTCTCATTTATAAATGGGAACTACGCAAAGAGTCTGAAAAGATGTAAACAAACGATAGCATGGACATTAGAGACTCTGAGTGGGAAGAGTGCGAAGAAAAGTAGAGTTGCAAAATCGCATACTGGATACAATGTGTGCTAGTGGGGAAGATGGGTATAATAAAGCCCAGACTTAACCAGTAATCAATATAGCAGTGCAACCAAAAATAATTTGTACCACCTAAAGCTATTTTATATTTTATAAAAGGCATAGATTTTTTAAAAACCCACACAGAAACAATGAGTTATCACCTCACTTGTAAGAATGTCCATTATCAAAAAGATGAAACATAAGTGTTGGTGACAATGTGGAGACATTGGAATTACTGCACAGAGTGAATGGAATGTATTATTACAACCAACACAAAAACCATAATGCAGATTACTTAAAAAATTAACAAGGGAATTATCATATTATCCAATAATTTCAGTTTTGAGTATTTATAACAAAAAATTGAAATCAGGACCCTAAACACATAGAAGCACAGCCATGTTTATTAAAGCATGATTAGCAATAGACAAGACGTGGAAATGATGTAAATGTCCATCAAAAGATAACTTGATAAAAACAACAAAAAGAAATAAGGCCATAAAAAAAGCAATAACAACAACAACAAGAAAAACAAAAAGTTTCCTCCCCCAGAATATGCATTAGGGTATCAACATGGCCGGACTCGGTGGCTCAGGCTCTGATCCCAGCTCTTTGGGAGGCCGAGTTGAGTGGATTGCCTGAGCCCGTGGGTTGGATACTAGCCCAGGAAACTTGGCGAGACCTCGACTCTACAGAAAATAAAAATTAGCTGGGCGTAGTAGCAGGCACCTGTAGTTCCGGCTGCTTGGAAGGCTGAGGTGGAAGAATCACCACATCCCAGCAAGTCGACGTGGGGTAGCTGTGGGCATGCCACTGCACTCCAGCCTGGAAATGGAGTGAGACTACAACACACACACAAAATAAAAAAGATATCAATATTATCAGTAATTACTTTAAAAATAAATAACTTCCATGTACCAAATAAAGAGAGTTTATAAAACATAGTTTTCAAAACACAGAGATTATTTTGAAAAGTTTATAAAGCAAAACAAAATGCTGCTCAACACGTGCTGTTTATAAGAAACTCTTTTGAAACATGACATAGGTAGGTTAACAGTAAAAGGATGAACTTAGAAATATTATGATAACATTTCTTAAAATGTAAAAAAGTAAGAGCAGTTATTTCAATATCAGATAAAGTAACCACAAAGACATGAAATTTACTAAGCATGTATCAGCAGAACTCTATTTCATTCTAGAAATTGGATTCCTAATCTTGAAATTTCTGAAACATAAATCCCTAGGCTCAGATTTCATGATGAGACAATGTTACCATTTTAACAATGATTAACACATATTTGACACAATGTATTCCAAAAAATCAAAAAAGAGAGAAGATATCCCACCTAAAACGTGAAATCAGTGTCACAAACAAGGCAAAAATATTTTTAAAAAGAAAGAAGGAAGGAAAGAATGAGGAGAAAGGGAAAAGAAAAATATAAAACAATATTTTTCATGAAATTAGATAAGAATCTTCAGCAAATGTAGTCCATTAACTCCAAACATATATAAAAGAAATTATATACTAAAACTAAGTGGAATATTTTTTAAGCAAGTAAATCTAGATCAATTTTGAAAATTATTCATTGCAACTCACCATAATAACAGACTAAGAAAAAAATTAATATCAATTAGGCAGAAAAAGCATTTGATGATATTCAACATTCATTCATCATACAGTTTCTAAGATGAATAGCAATAGAGGACTATCTCTATGTACAGAATCTCCATGAAGCTGACAATTAATATATTTAAATATAAAGGAAAATAAGGCTTTTCTCTGAAACTGAAAACAAGGCAAGGTTGTCCACTCTCACCATGCTTATTGTATATATTGAAGCACAACAATGGAGATATAGGAAGCAATAAAAAAAAGAAATAAAAATTGCAATATTTGAAAAAGCAATACTGGGCTTACAATAAAAGGAACACTAGACAGGAATGAAGGAAAAGTCTAAGAGGCATTCCACTGGAGTCATGAAAACAGAAGAGTTTAGTGTAGAAATAATCTGGGGAAACAATTTCTCACATATTTGGCTAAGATATAAATTGAGAGAGTCAAGAAGCAAACTACACATTGGATTAACCCATATATATATATGTTTAAAACCTGCTGAATGTTCAAGATAAAGAAGAAATATTGATGCCACTTTTCAATATAGCTTATGTGAAAGAACAAGGATTTGAGGATTTCCTGTCAGAAACCATGAAGACAGAAGACAGTGCCACATCTTTAAAGCACAGATATGTGCTGCATAATGAGATTTTGGTCAACATCAGACTGCATTTATGATTGTATATAGATTATAATGGAGTGGAAAAGTTTGTATTGCTTAGTGACATTGTAGATGTTGTAAAGTTGTAGCACACACATTCCTCACATATCTGTAGTGAAGCCAATGTAAACAAAACTACTGCACTACCAGCCATATAAAAGTTTAGGACATAAAATTATGTGCACTACATAATATTGATGATCATAAATGACTGCTGATGGTTTATGGATTTACTGTACTATACTTTGGAAAATATTTTAGAATATTCTCCTACTCATATATAAACAAATTAACTGTAAAACAGCCTTAGTGAGTCCTTCAAGAATAATTCCAGGAAAAGGTATTGTTATCATAGAAAATGACAGCTCCATGCATGTTAATTGCCCCTAAAGAACTCAGTGGGACAAGATACAGAGGAGGGAGATAATGATACTGATGATCCTGACCCAGTGTAGGCCTAGGCTTATGTATGTGTCTGTGTCTTAATTTTAAACACAGAATTAAAATATAATAACAATGAACAGACACTTCACAAAAGAAGATATTTGAGCAGCCAACAAACACATGAAGAAATGCTCAACCTCACTAATCATCAGGGAGATGCAAGTCAAAACCACACTGAGATACCACCTAACTCCAGTCAGAATGGCAATTATCAACAACTCAAAAAATAACAGCTGCTGGAGAGGGTGTGGTCAAAAGAGAACACTTCTACACTGTTGGTGGGAGTGTAAAATAGTGCAACCTCTGTGGAAAGCAGTGTGGCGATTCCTAAAAGCTCTAAAAATTTACCTTCCATATGACCCTGCAATCCCCCTACTGGGAATATACCCTGAAGAACACAAATCACTCTATAAAAAAGATACCTGCACACGTATGTTTATCGCAGCATTGTTCACAATAGCAAGAATCTGGAAACAACCATGCTGCCCATCAAAAGAGAACTGGATTAAAAAAAGTGGTACATATACACAATGGAATACTACGCAGCCATAAAAAAGAACAAAATCATGAATTTCGCAGCAACCTGGATGGAACTAGAGTGTATAATACTGAGTGACCTCTCACAGAAACAAAGATCCGAATATCACATGTTCTCACTCTTATAATGG
>NW_007246439.1:142255-142585 GCF_000164805.1 Carlito syrichta
TGTACACCTAACCCTTAACTGTACCCCACAAAACCATAATAAAAAATACTGATTAATAAAAAATATATATAATAATTAAAAATAGTGAAAAGCTTATATAATAGGTATTTAAGATTAAAAAAATGCTTGAAGCCGGGCTCGGTGGCTCAGCCTGTAATCCCGCGCATTTGGGAGGTTGAGGTGAGTGGATTGCCTGAGCCTGCGGGTTTGAGACCCACTTGGGCAGGCAAGACATCATCTCTACAATAAATCAAAAAAAATTAGCCGGGTGTGGTAGCGTGTGCCTGTAGTTCCAGCTACTTGGAAGGCTGAGGCGGAAGGATCACCGGA
>NW_007246439.1:142605-158448 GCF_000164805.1 Carlito syrichta
CCCAACTCAAAAAAAAAAAAAAAAATGCTTGTGTGCAGATGTACAATGTGTTTGAGGTTTAAGCTAATTATTATCACAAGAGTTACAAAGTTAAAAAATTTAAGTAAAAACTAGCAGTAAGGATTGTTTATATTGAATACAGCAAAGTTTTTAATTGTTTTAGTGCACCCTAAGTGTATACAGCATTTATAAAGTCTACAGTGTTGTACAATAATACCCTAGGCCTTCATATTCATTCTTGACTCTCTCACTGACTTGTCCAGAGCAACTTTCAGTTCTGATAACTGCATTCATAGTAAGTACTCTATGCAAGTGTACCATTTTTAATATTTGATAATGAATTTCTACTGTACTTTTTATGCTAAAGTATGTTTATATATACAAATACTTAGCATTGTGTTATAATTGCCTACAGTGTTCAGAACTGTAACATGCTTTTCAAGTTTTTAGCCTAGAACCAATAGGCTCTACAATATAGCCTGTTGTAGGCTCTAGAACCTAGAATTATGTAAATGCACTCGGTGATGTTTGCAAATGATAAAATCACCTAACAAGCATTTCTCAGAAGGCATTCTTATGGTTAAGCTACACTCAACTGTATATAAATGAAAGTATTTGCACCTCTGTATTGTATACGCAACAAAAATATCTTTCAAGATTGATATTGAAATAGGCATTTTCCAGCCGGGCTCGGTGGCTCAGCCTGTAATCCCACACCTTTGGGAGGCTGAGGTGAGTGAATTGCCTGAGCCCATGGGTTCGAGACCTGGGCAGCGAGACCTCATCTCTACAATAAATCAAAAAATCAGCCGGACTTGGTAGCGCATGCCTGTAATTTCGGCTACTCAGAAGGCTGAGGCGGAAGGATTGCCGGAGCCCAGCAGGCAAGGCTGTGGTGGCCGGGAGCGGCCACTGCACTCCAGTCTGGGCGACTGAGTGAGACTCCAACTCAAAGAAAAGAAAAGAAAAGAAAAGAAAAGAAATAGGCATTTTCCAATGAAAGAAACCTAAGAGAACTGGTTACCAGCAAAGGTGCTCTTAAAAGGAAGAAATGTCAAATAAACAAAGAAAACTCTGCCAGAGAAAAATTTAGTGTGTTAGCAGAGAAAGAAGAGCAATAGAAATGGATAGTATCTTAACGAATGCATACTGGATTGTTTTTCTTAAGTTTTAAAAAATATGCAAGACTGTTAAAGAGCAAAAAAAATGTTGCCTTTGTGAGGGGAGACAGCGTATACAGTTCAAATATACAAGTATAACATAAAATTGAAGTTTAATTTGAAAAGATAAAATAGCATTACCTTCCAAAAGGCTGTGAAAAGATGCATGCATCTTTTCTATCTATCTAGTTATAGACAGATAGGCGATCTAGATTTACATACAGTCTACATTTAAATATCTATTTCTGTATATATGCATGTATGATAGGACACAACTCAAAAGCCATAATTATCTTCTGGAGGTGGGGGCCCCTCATAATGCATATTCAGAATTTGTTCCTCATAATTAAATGGTAAACCATGACTTTTCCCCCAAATTTGAGATATTTGTGTTATACTTTGGAAAGGAACATCCCAAGTAGTGGCAAACAGGTGACCGGTTCTTCAGCTATGACAACATACCAACACAAACTATGTTGATGCTCAGCAATTTTTAAACAAAAGAGGGGTGTCACCCAATCTCTGCCTGTGGGACTTTTTTTTTGCTTCCCTGCATGAGAAAAGTTTTTAAAGGTAAATGTTATACTGATGTGGAAGAGGTGAATCAAAAAACAGGCAGAAGCATGGCAAGGCATAAAAATCATCAAGTTAAAGAATTGTTTGAGGAATTGAAAAAGTATCTTGATAGGTATATTGGATCAAATGGAGAGGACTCTGAAGGTGACTGAAGTTTAAACATGCAAAAATAATTTTTAATAAATAAAGTCCAGTTATTTGGATCCCCTCATATATGTATTTATATTAATGTCTAGTGCAATCACTAAAATGGAACACAAAGAAAGTTAGCAAAAATTTCAGTGAAGAACTTAAAATGAACTGCAAAAAACCTTCAAATAGTTTTTAAAAGGCAGTAAAGGAAGAAAAAAAAAAAGAAAAAAAATTAAGGGCAAACAAATATAGCAGAAAAATAGACCTAAATGCAAACATGTCAATAATTATACTAAATATAGACAACTTAAGCACATCAATTAAAAGACTGAAATTGGCAGCTTGGATTTTAAAAAATAACTAGAACTATTTTGACAAAAATATGCAGTGTTTATTTAATATGGAAAGATTAAAGTGTGGGAAATTATGTGCCATGCAAACCTGTTTTTTGGTTCAAGCTGGTGTAACAAATATTATGAACTTGCTGGTGTATAAACAATCAGTTATTTCTCATGGTTCCAGAAGCTGGGAAGTACAGTACGAAGTACCTGCAAATTTTGTGTCCGGTAAAAGACCATTTCTCATGGACGGCAACTTCTTGCTACCACTTCGTATGTTGTTTCATGTCTCCCATATTCACAGTTTCACATTCCATGCTTTCAGGTTTAACTTGCATGCCAGTCAGACTAATGTGATAAACTCTTCTTCCAGAAACTTGAGTCATCCCTTTGTCCAGCATCTTCACCTTGTCTATGCTGTCCACACATTAATTACTTAGAAGCCATCTATTTTATTAGACTGTCATGCTATTGCAGTGTTTATGTCCACATAACCCTTATTTCATTTTGTACTTGTCCCAAAGTGAAAAAGAGTGATGCTGGTAAATTGAATATGCCAAAGAAGAGTCATGAAGTGCTTTCTTTAAGTAAAATGATGAAAGCTCTCAACTTAGTAAGACAAAAAAAAGAAAAAAAAAATTGTATGCTGAGGTTCATGAGAACTAGGTTAAAAGTCAATCTTGTATCTCTGAAATTTTAAAGCTGGGAATCGAAATTTGTGCTAGTTTTCTGTTGTACCTCAAGCTGCAAAAGGATATATAGGGACTATCTGAGGTTTCAAGAATATGCTGAGGGTCTTAGAATGTATTCTCTTTAAATAAGGGGGGATTGCTTAGTGAAAGGGTGAACTTGAAGTTCCTCGGACTGTAAACAAATTATAGCAGAGGGGAATGTAGTATGTTGGCAATGAAGTAAGAGCAATAGAAATGGTTTGTATTCGGGTAAATATATACTGGATTGTTTTTCTCCTGTGAAGTATAAAAAAATACATAAATGTAAAAAGCCAAAACTATAACATTGTTTGTGTGTGAAGAGAGATTCTCTCCCTTGGACATCTTTTATAATCTTCCATCAAGGATGGTGCTGACTGGCCCCACTCTGAATAGGGAATTCTTTCCAACATATGAATTTTGGGGGACACAAACATTTAGATCAAAGAATTCTGCCCAGTTTCCACCAAAGTGCTGCCCTTCTCTAATATAAAATGCATATATTTTATCCCAATAGGCCCCAAAGTCTTGTTTCTGCATTAACTTTACAGCTGAAGTCCAAAGTCTCATCTAAATCAGAAATGAGACAGACTCATCTAAAGATTCATCCTGAGAAACAGTGTTCTTCAGTGGAAAAACTGTAAAATAAAACATGTTTTGTGCTCTCAAAATACAATGGTGGGACAGGAATTGTAGAGCCATCCCAATCCCAAAAGAGAGAAACAGGAAAGAAGGAAAAGTGGCAGATCCTGAGCAAATCCCAAACTCTTCACCAGCAATTGACAGGTTTGCCATTAATTGTTTCACTGTTCCTGGTGGAAACAGCATAATTCTTTCCTGGTTATTCTGAAAAAAAATTCCAAATTGATTTTAGTTTGCCAGGCATGAATTTTGTAGCCTTTTCTGAAACCAGACAAAGATATCATACATCTTGAACCTTAAGAGGTAAGCTGGAATATTTACCATCTTCATTTAATACATAAAAACATCAAGAAAATTAAAGTGACCATTTTGTAAACTACATGGTTGACCTAGGTACTCATATGCAAGTTTTCCAATTCTAATACCTTTTGTTTTTTGGTTTTTTTGTTTCCTTCTTTTAAGGTTCCTCTGAAGAAAATCAAGAATACCCTATTTTGAATAGTTGAAAGAAAGCATGAGTGTATGTCTTTTCATGAATTTACCCAGCTGCTGAAATAATGTAGTTATTGCCATTTGGAGTATGAGTAAGTCTTTAAAATTTTTGGTCAATCAGTCATCACTATTTTTTGTTTATGGAGAAATTATTAAAGGCACACAGAGGAACAAAAAAATCAATCCATGCATTCATTTAACAATATTAGGATATTTTAAAAACAATTTCAACACATGTGTATATGGGAAGTGCCAAAGAATTCACAGAGAGGAGAAAGAATATAACGATCATTTTCAGCAAAGCCTCCACTAATAACCACTGGGGAGAGCAGAACTTATTCAGTAAATGGTGCTGGAAAAACTGGAGCACATGTAGAACATTAAAATATGACCCTTACCTACCACCACAGACAAATATCAGCTCTAAATGGCTCAACGACCTAAATGTAAAACTTTAAACTATAAGAACCTTAGAAAATTCAGGAGCACCCTTATGGAAATTGGAACTGGCAACCAATTCCTGATCAAAACCCCAAGTGCCCATGCCATAAGAGATAAGATTGACAGGTGGGACCTCATTAAACTGACAAACATTTGCAAAGCAAAAGTATCCATCAAGAGAGTGGGGAGACACCCTGTAAACTGGAAGAAAATATTTGCTAACTGTGTATCTGAAACAGGCCTAACATCCAGGATCTATAAGGAAATCAAACATACCCAAAAGAAAAAAACAAGCAGTCCTATTAAAAAGTAGGCCAAAGATATGAATAGACGTTTCTCAAAAGAAGACATACAAGCAGCCAACAGATACATGAAAAAATGCTCAGCTTCTCTAATCATCAAAGAAATGCAAATTAAAACTACACTGAGGTACCACCTAGCTCGTCAGGATGGCCATCATCAATATCTTGAAAAACAACAGATCCTGGAGAGGATGCAGGGAAAAGGCAACACTTTCACCCTGTTGGTGGAAATTTAAACTGGTACAACTTCTGTGGAAAACAGTGTGGCAATTCCTAAAAGATCTAAAAATAAACTTCCCATACGACACAGCAATCCTCCTTTTGGGAATACATCTGTAGGAACTCAAATCATTCTTCAAAAAAGATACCTGTGCCTGCATGTTTATTGCAGCACTATTCAAAATAGCAAAAACATGGAAGCAACCATGCTACCTATCAAAAGTAGACGGAATTTAAAAAAATTTGGTACATATACACATTGGACAAAACTATGAACTTCACAGAAACTTGGATGGATTTAGAGTCTGTGATACTAAGTAATCTATCACAGAAACAAATAACAGAGTACCACATGTTCTTACTCATAAGCAGACTCTGAACAATTATCATAATACTGTAAGAAAGGGATTCGCAATAGTGGGATACTGCCAGGGGAGCACACTTCAGCAATTAGGGCACCTGATCTCAAATCAGGTGATGTGGGGACCAAAGTGAGGCCCAAACTTTACCTGTTACATGACCATTAGTCTACCTAACCCTGAATGTACCCCACATCTTTAAAATAAAAATTTAAAAAGCAATTCAGTGGAGTTGGGATACAACTGATATTTGGGGCAATTGTGAAAGGTTTTCTAGAAGTGGCAACAAAGTATGAGTTTTATGAATGTGTAAAACTAATTTGGGATGAGTAACATTAGAATATATTCTAGGTGGTAGAAAAGGGATTATGTAATCAATATTGGTAGAAACTAATGACCAAAGAAATATTGGGTAACAAGACTTTTCTCTGATTATTTCATGTGACATTGTACAAGTTATTTCAACCCTCTTGTTAACACACATAATCTGTAAAATAAATATGCTAGATCACATACATTTAATTTCACTTAATGCAAATGATAATTTATGATAGCTTACTCTGTGAAATTCACTGGATTCATCATTTTACACAAATAAATTTGTTTAGTCCTCACAATAAACCCATAGTGCAGACTTCCTTGATGTAGATCCTTGCAACTTTAATGGTAACACTAATCAGCAATTTTTAACAAGTTGCATCTTGATATTATCCAAAAATGCCAGTGATTGGGCTCCATACTACACAGAGTAAGTAGCCTAGCATTTGAACAAGATTCTCAGTTGTTAAATTGGTGAGTTCAGTTGTGAGAAGTCCTGATGCTCAAACACTATTGCTATTATTGCCACTATGACTATTGCAATTTTACAGAAATCTAACCAAACAGCTACAGTAGTTTGTTCAAGGTCAGTCAGTTAAAATGTGATAGAGCAAGTTTTTATCAAGGGAATTAGGACAAGCACGTAGCTACTCTTCTGGCACCTTTAGTTTCTATAGGTCTATGAATCTACACAGTTGATAGGGAGGGGATTTAGTTGGAAAGTAAAGCATAGCAGGGTAGATGTAAGATTGCATTGTAGCCTACGGAAATTCATCTTAGAAAAATGGATGTTTTCTAATTATTAAAAGTAGAGACAATAGTAGAAAGACCTATACTATTTAAGAAATTTTAAAGCACATGGGAAATAAAAAGAGTAATTTTTATTAGAGGTGTATGAAAATATCTCAGAAATTCTTGGGTGATTTTTATTGAGTATGTTTCAAGAATGTCAAAATTTTTTATGCAATTCTTAAGGAGAAGTTTAAGGAAAATTCAAATATATCTCTTCCCTAGACTTAATATATGCTGAAATAATAAAAGTTTTTTGGAAAAAAAAGCCTGTAGATTTCTATATGCCAATATCACATTTTTTATTCCAACACTTTCTCAATATCATAGCTTCATTTATTGCCTAAATCTATTTCAAGATGACACAAAAAATCCACCAGCTATTGAATCAGTATATTTAGCTGCCTTTTATTTTTATAATGGAACAGCCAATTAAACTAGTTGTTTAAATTAGTTTTTGACTGAATCTTAATGCAAGGTCAAAATCTCAGAGGCAACAGTTTCTTCTTTGTCTCATATTAGCCTTAGTACTGAGATTAGATCAGTGAGGGTGTATTCCATGTAGAATGGCTGGCATGTGAAAGTTTTTTTCTATCTTCTCTTTTCTTGTAACATCCCAGTGCTGAGTTAGCCTCTTCAAGCCTTTAATAATTGGAATATTTGTTTTGGAGATGCACAGAGGATTTAGTTGTCTGGCAAAAAGTTTAGTATACTTTTAACAAGTTCATGTGTCTTATAGAATGCCAGACAGCAAATTTTAGCTGTGATTTTTATATCCCCTTGTTTTTACATAACAATAGTCCACATTTCTTTATTTGTCTTATTCGTATTTCTGATAATAACACAAACTTGTGTCTTAAAACCAAGGTGTAATGAATCTATTTTTATATTTATACCAATGTGTTGTCTCTTCTATATTTGTAATAGGAACAGAAGCTTTCAAGAAGTTCAGAAATATCCAGAATTCCTATCAAAGACTTATTTGTTCTTGTTAGAGAAGCAGCATTCATTTCCTTGTTTGAGCTCTTGATCAATGGCTATCCATCCAAATTTAATTACTAGAAGCATTCTTAAAAATATCTATGCTTGGTCTTAAACTTCAGAGATTTATTTATAAATACATAGTTGGGGTTGATTTTTTAAAGTTCTGCAAGTGATACCAATGTGGAAAAAAGGTCGATAGAAATATATAAACTTTTTGAAGCATTCTGAAAATTTTGGGGTAGACATCTGGAAATGTGATACCTCCTGCTTTGTTTCTTTTGCTAAGGATTGCTTTGTCTATTCATGTTCATTTATGTTTCTGGGTGAATTTCTGTATTGTCATTTCCAGGACTGAGAAGAATGTATTCATAATTTAATTGCATTGCATTGAATCTATAGATTGCCTTTGGCAGGATGGGCATCTTAACATTTTGGATTCTTCCTATCCATGAGCATGGATTATTCTTCCATTTGTTTGTATCTTCTTGGATTTCTTTGAGCAGTGTTTTGTATTTCTCACTGTAAAGTTGTTTCACCTCTCTGGTTAGGAAGATACCAAGGTATTTCCTTTTTCTTTTCCTTTTTTTTTTTTTGGTGGCTGTTGTGAATGGGACGAGTTTTTGGTTCTCTGCCTGCTTGTTGTTGGTGTATAAGGACACCACTGTCTTTTGCACATTTATTTTGTACCCTGAGATTTTGCCAAAGTCCTTTATAAGTTCAAGCAGGTTTTTGATAGATTCTCTTGGATTTTCAAGATATAGGATCACATCATCAGCAAAGAAGGATAACTTAACTCCCTCTTTTCCTTTTTGGATACGCCTGATTTCTTTCTCTTTTCTAATTGCTCTAGCTAGCACTTCTGCACAATGTTGAATAGGTGGGGTGAGAGTTGGCAGCTTTGGCTTGTTCTGATTTCAGGGGAAATGTTTCCCATTTCTGTCCATTTAGCAATATGCTAGCTGTCAGTTTTTCATAGATGGTCCTTATTATTTTAAAGTATGTTCCTTCCGTACCTAGGTATTCGAGGGTTTTTAATAAGAAGGGATACTGGATTTTGTCAAAAGCTTTTTCTACATCCAATGATATAATCATGTGGTTCTTATTTTTACATCTGTTGATGTATTTAAATACATTTATGATCTTGCAAATGTTGAATAAAAGCCCTTGACCAGATGGCTGCATCCTGCACCCTGGAGTTAAAGCCTACTTGATCATGGTGGATGATTTTTGAGATGTGTTTTTGGATCTATTTTGTTAGAATCTTACTGAGGATTTTTGCACCTATGTTCATATGGGATATTGGCCTCTAGTCCCCTTTTTTTGTTGTTGAGTCTTTATCTGGTATGGGTATCAGTGTGATGTTAGCTTCATAAATTGGTTTGGGGAGAGTTCTATCTTTCTCAATTGCCTGGAATACTTTCAATAGAATTGACATAAACTCTTCCTGTTACATTTTGTAGAATTCTGCTGGAAAGCCATCTGGTCAAGGGCTTTTTTTGTAGATAGTTTTCTTATGACAGAGTCAATTTACTCAGTTGCTATGGTCTATTTAGTGTCTCAATGTCTTCTTGTTTCAACCTTGGGAGGTTGTATAATGTCAGAAAGTCCTACATTTCATTTAGGATATCAAGTTTGTTTCAATGCAGGTGTGCATAGTAATCTCTGATAATCTTCTGTATTTCTTCAAGGTCATTTGTGATTTGACCTTTTGAATTTCTCAGTGTATTTATCTGGGCTTTTTCTCTCTTCTGCTTGGTCACTCTGGCTAGGGGATTCATCAATTTGTTAATTCTTTCAAAGAGGCAATTTTTTGTCTTACTGATATTTTTAATGATATTTTCATCTTCTGTGTCTCGTATTTGGGTTTCTTGATCATCTGAATTCTTCTGCTAAAGTTAGGGTTTTGGTGGTCTTGTCTTACCAGTTCCTTTAGATGATTTGTTAGGCTCTTAATTTGTGATCTTTCCATTTCCTTGATGTATGTTCGTAGAGATATAAATTCCCTTCTTAAAACTGTTTTCATGACATTCAAGAGGTTTTGGTAAGATGTTTCTTCATTTTTTTCTAAGAATATTTTAATTTGTTTTGATTTCAGTGTTGACCCAGTAGTTGTTCAGCATCATGCTATGTGGTGTCCATGTATTAGTGCGCTTTGGGGAAGTTTTGCTGGTGTTGATATTTATTTTTATTCCACTGTGATCTGAGAAGGTGCATGGCAATATTTCAACCACATGGAATTTGTTCATGCTTGATTTATGGCCAAGGATGTGATCAATCTTGGAGTACATTCCATGTGGTGCTGAGTGGAAAGTATATACTGTAGTTGTTGGGTGGAATATTCTGTAGGTATCTATTAATTCCACTTGGTCAAGTGTGAAGTTGAGGTTCGGATTACTTCCAGACTTCAAACTTTACCATAAGGCTAAAATAATCAAAACAACCTTATATCGGTATAAGAACAGGCAACAGGATAGAGATTCTGGAAGCTAAGTCTCAGTTACTCAACCAACCCATCGTTGACTAAGACCCCAACAGCAATCACTGGCCAGAGGAGAAAACCTATTCAGTAAATCGTGTTTGGAAAACTGGCAGATCACCTTCAGAAGATTGAAACAGGACCCCAACTTATCACCATACACAAAAATTAACTCTAAATGGATCAAAGACCTCAATGTAAATCTTAAACTATAAGAATCTTAGAAAATTCAGGAGACACCCTTATGGAAATTGGAACTGGCAACTAATTTCTGATCAAAATCCCAAGTACTTGTACCATAAGAGATAAGATAGACAAGTGGGACCTCATCAAACTGACAAGCTTCTGCAAAGCAAAAGAATCCATCCAGAGAGTGGGGAGACAGCCCGCTGAATGGGAAAAAAATTTACTAAGTATGTATCTGAATAGCCTAACATCTAGGATCTACAAGGAACTCAAAAGCACCAAAAGGAAAAAACAAACAAACAAACAAAAACTGCCCCATTAAAAGGGTGGACAAAATACATGAATAGACACTTCTCAAAAGAAGATATACAGGCAGCCAATAGACACATGAAAAAGTGTTCAGCCACACTAATCACCAGAGAAATGTAAATAAAAACCCCAAAGAGATACCACCTAACCCCAGTAAGAATGACCATCATTAATAAACCAAACAGCAACAGATGCTGGCGAGGATGTGGAGAAAAAGGAACGCTTCAACACTGCTGGTGGAAATGCAAACTAGTACAACCTCTTCGGAAGACAGTGTGGTGATTTCTGAAAGAACTAGAAATTTACCCTCCATTTGACCCAGCAATTCCCCTATTGGGAATATACCCGGGGGAACTCAAATCATTCTACAAAAAAGATACCTGAACACATATGTTTGTTGCAGATCTATTCACAATAGCAATAACATGGAACCAATCATGTTGCCCATCAAAACTGAACTGGATAAAAAAATGTGGTACATATACACAATGGAATATTATGCAGCTGCAGCCAAAGAAGAAAAACATAGGGACTTTGTAGGAACTTGGTTGGATTTAGAGTCTATCATACTCAGTGATGTATCATAGAAACAAAGAACAGTGAACCATATGTTCTCACAAGGCTCAAATATGTTTATTCTGTGTTCAGTTACATTTTATTTTGTGTTAAATACCGTACACTTATTTTCATCCAAATATAATTCTTATTATATGTCAGTTAAATTAATTCCCTTGACCCAGTCAATTAATATCATGCCGGTTTATATATTTTAGTTTAATTTTTAAAAGAGATAGAAGGCTGGGCAGAGGGGCTCACACCTATAATCCCAGTACTTTGGGAGGTAGAGGTGAAAGGGTTGCCTGAGCTCACATGTTCGAGATGATCCCGGGGAACTTGGTGAGACCTCATCTCTACATTAAAAAAAAAATTATTAGCTGTGTGTGGTGTTGCATGCCTGTAGTTTCAGCTACTTGGAAGGCTGAGGCACAAGATCGCCTAAACTCAGCAGGTCGAGGCTGCAGTGGCCGTAAGTGTGCCAATGCACTCCAGCCTGGGTGACAGAGTGAGATTCCAATTCAAAGAGAAAAAAATAAAATAATAAAGTGATACAAGGGCTGGGCGTGGTGGGGCTCATGCTTATAATCCCAGCACTTTGGGAGGCCAACGTAAGATTACCTGAGCCTACGGGTTCAAGACCAGCATGGGAAAATTGGCAAGACTTCACCTCTACAAATAATCAAGAAAAACTAGCCAGGTGTGATGGCGTGTGCCTGTAGTTCCAGCTACTTGGAAGGCTGAGGCGGAAGGATTACATGAGCCCAGCAGGTTGGGGATGTGATGACTGTGAGTGTTCCACTGATGCACTTCAGCTTGGACGACAGAGTGAGACTCCAACGGAAAAAAAAGTGATAGTAAAAGAGGTATTTATAGATTAAGTTATAAATACATTTATAGCTTTATAGTTTTAGTTGTATAAGGTCAGTAATCTTAATATCAATATATTAAGATTCAAATCAATTGGTACATTCATTTATAATATCAGTATTTTAAAGATACTGCTTTATTTGGCTTTCAATCTTTCTCGTAATTCAAATCTTCCTACACTCAGTATTTCTTTCACAGAAATGTTTATTATTTATTTCTTAAAGGAGTCTTTCCATCATACCAGGGCAGTAAAATGTGCCATGGGAATGATAACTGGCCATATATATTCAAGATTCCTTCTTTATTATTGCATTGTTTCATAGTTTATTTTCTCTTCCTTTGCTAGGGATTCAGGGTCTCTGTGTTACTTATCTGTTTTCTTTTTATAATAACCACTTCATGGTACAAAATGAAATAACAGTCTTGACAGAATGTACTTTTTCTAGAGGTTCTCTTTGTCTGGTACTGGACTTTGCATTGATAGAATCTGTAAAGATGGCTTTGATCTTGATTTCTTTTTTATCTGGGCCTTGAGTTTCTGACCTCTGGGAAATATTTAACATACACTGTTCACGCAATAGTAAAGTAGAAATAAAATTCCATTTTGCTCATCACAACCTATTCCAGAGCAGTACTCTAAAATTTTGCTATCTCGGTGGCCCTTCAAAACAAATTGGCAGCTGGAAGTTCTTGTGAAAACACTGTGATGATTAGTAAATATAGTTTTGTTTCCCTGACCACAAATTATTTGAAGAGGAACTTATACTCTACAGACATGTAACTTTGTAGAGCAGGGGTCCTCAAACTTTTAAAACAGGGTGCCAGTTCACTGTCCCTCAGACCGTTGGAGGGGCAGACTATAGTTTTTAAAAAAAACTATGAACAAATTCCTATGCACACTGTACATATCTTATTTTGAAGTGAAAAACAAAACGGGAACAAATACAATATTTAAAATGAAGAACAAGTAAAGTTAAATCAACAAACTTACCAGTATTTCAATGGGAACTATGGGCCTGCTTTTGTCTAATGAGATGGTCAATGTCTGGTTCCATATTTGTCACTGTTAGCCGTAAGACTGCGAGGAGGAGTCCAGAGACAGAGAGAAGGAGGGGAGTCGGAGAGTGCAATGCACATTCCACACATGCACACTGCAGGCCCGGAGGAGTCAGCTGCTAGGCAGGACAGGCAGCGGCAGCAAAAACACCCAGTGGGCCGGATAAATGTACTCGGTGGGCCACATGTGGCCCGCTGGTCATAGTTTGAGGACCCCTGTTGTAGAGATCAGACTGCTGAAAGTCAATGACTTGGAACATGTGCTAAGTGACTAAGAGAATGAACATTAGGCTTACCCATGATCCCCACTCACTAGATGTCTGACTTTGCATTTTTATTTAAGTTCCAATTTAAAAAAAGATACTAGGTATATTTATTTTATATAGTTGTTACTAGGTTTAAATAATATGATCTAAAGTCAGCTAGATCCTTGTAAGAATTTATTAAATGTTATTGATCATTATTATTGTCTCTTAGCAAACTATGAGCAACAGGAGCACTCCCTTGAATAGATATTAATTAAGCCAATCATATTGTCCATCAGAAAATTTACATGGTATGAAGAAAGAAGGAAAGAGCAATATGAAATTGATGCAGAGAGGCTGAAATGCAATAGAGCAGAGTCACTATACAAAGAAGAATGTCAACAGAGCTACTGCAACAGCAAGTGTAGCACGGAACAGTAGCCTCAGTCTCCGTCGTGTTTGACCATTGAAATTATATTGTCTGCTCTTGTGCTCCAGTGAATTCTCATGGCTGAAGGCATTTGTGTGTACTTGGGCATATATTCTTAGAGCCATACTTCAGTATTAAATAATATTTTGCTTTACCGAATGAAGTCATTTTCATCAGATCTTTTAATTTGTATCTAGCATACAGGAACACAACTGGTTATTCAATGTTGTTTTTATATGCATGGCACTTTTTATATGTAATTCCATTTGTTCAATATATTTGTAGAATTTTCTTGTAAACATTCATATATTGTCTATGAATATTCATTGTTTTTCCCAATCTGGAATTTATATATCTGCTTGTTGTGTTGAACTGGCTAGAGGATTCAATTTAATGTTGAAGAGGAGGAGTGACCATGGAAACCCTTAGTGTACTCTTGAATTTTAAGCAGTTTTTCCTACAACTTCAATGTTAATTTCAATTTCCATATTGAATTTTTAGACTTACATCTCACTTCAAGGAATTTTCTTCTATTCTTATTTTGCTTAGTGCTTTAAATCCGGAGTCATTACTATACTTGAACAAGTGATTATTCTGTATCTAGAGTTAAGTCATTCTTCATTAATTTCTGTGTATCATAGTGCATTGTTTGTTTCAGTACTGTAGAAATGTCATTTTTTTTTTTGGCTTGCATATTTTTTGATGAGAAGTCCGTTGTCATTATTATCTTTGTTCTAATGTTAAATGATCATTGCATTCAGAAATGAATCCATCTTGGATATTAATATAATTCTTTTTACCAGATTTTTGGATGCAGTGTGCTATTTATTTTATTAGAAATTTAGCTTCTATGTTCTACATGTTTAGATTTCAATTTCCCTGTTTCATTTTACCTTACTTCATTATAAGAAGTTATTATATCTAATTTTTCATGGATAATCAGAACCTTATTTAAAAAGAAAAGTAAATTACCCATCATGAAATGGCCAACACGTTGAAAGTGACTCTTCTTAATGACTAATTATGTCAAAGATTTTTATTTTTCTATGCTTAACTTAGACCTATATCTCTTCTTTAGTAAAATGTCATATAAATCTTTGCCTACTTTTTATTATATTTTTTAAAATTATTGAGAGTGTGGTTACCAGTAATAAATTCTTTTTTTTGTTATCTTTTTTTTAAATTAATCAACATTTTTTATTTTGTTATTGTGGGGTACAGTTAAGGGTTAGGTATACAAATATGTTTCATTCAGGCATCCTTGTTGATAAGGGATGTCTCCCCATTCCCAGACAGTTATTTACTATCATTAATCCCACCTCCCTTCTCCTCCCACCCCCCCATAGTTTTCCACCACTTTCAATCCTTTTCTTATAGTATTACGATAGATGTTCAAGGTCCACTATATGAGTGAGAACATGTGATACTCAGAACTTTGTTACTGTGAGATGTTACTCAGTATTATAGACTCTAGATTCATCCAGATTGCTGCGAAATTCATGATTTTGTTCTTTTTTATGGCTGCGTAGTATTCCATTGTGTATATGTACCACATTTTAAAAATCCAGTCCTCTTTTGATGGACAGCATGGTTGATCCCGGGTTCTTGCTATTGTGAACAATGCTGCAATTAACATACGTGTGCAGGTATCTTTTTGATAGAGTGATTTGAGTTCTTCAGGGTATATTCCCAGTAGGGGGATTGCGGGGTCATATGGGAGGTTGATATTTAGAGCTTTTAGGAATTGCCACGCTGTTTTCCACAGAGCTTGCACTAGTTTGCACTCCCACCAACAGTGTATAAGTGTTCCCTTTTCAGCACACCCTCTCCAGCAACTGTTATCTTTTGAGTTATTGATAATGGCCATTCTGACTGGAGTTAGGTGGTATCTCAGTGTAGTTTTGATATGCATCTCCTTGATGACTAGTGAGGTTGAACATTTCTCATGTGTCTGTTGGCTGCTTGGATGTCTTCCTTTGAGAAGTGTCTGTTCATATCTTTTGCCCACTTTATAATGGGGTTGTTAATTTTTTTTCTTTTCAGCACATTTGAGTTTCTTGTCGATCCAAGATGTTAAGCCTTTGTCGGACCTGGAGTTGGCAAATTCTTTTCCCAGTCTGTGCGCTGTCTCCCTGCTCTCTTGATGGTTTCTTTGGCTTTGCAGAAGCTTTTCAGTTTAATGAGGTCCCCCTTGTCTATCTTATCTTTTATGGCCTGTGAGTTTCGGGTTTTGTTCAGGAATTGGATGCCAGTT
>NW_007246439.1:158751-160949 GCF_000164805.1 Carlito syrichta
TAATTTGATGGGTATTGCATTAAATCTGTAGATTGCCTTAGGTAGAATGGACATCTTTATAATGTTGATTCTTCCAATTCATGAGCATGGAATATTTTCCCACTTTTCTGTGTCATCTTTGATTTCTTTGAACAGTCTTTTGTAGTTTTCATTGTAAAGGTCTTTCACATCTCTGGTTAAGAAGATGCCAAGGTATTTGATTTTTTTTTTTTGTGGCTATTGTGAATGGGACTGTGTTTTTTATTTGGGTTTCTGTTTGTTTATTATTGGTGAAAAGAAATGCGATAGTCTTTTGCACATCTATTTTATACTCTGATACTTTGCCAAAGTCCTTTATCAGTGCAAGGAGGCTTTTGACAGATTCGCTTGGGTTTCCAAGGTACACGATCATGTCATCAGCAAAGAGGGATAACTTGACTTCCTCTTTTCCTATTTGGATACCCCTGATTGCCTTCTCTTTTCTGGTTACTCCAGCTAGGACTTCGAATACTATATTGAACAGGAGGGATGAGAGTGGGCATCCTTGTCTTGTTCCAGTTTTCAGGGGAAATGGTTCCAATTTTTAGTCTGTTTAGGAGTATGCTTGCTGTGGTTTTCTCATAGATGGCTTTTACTATTTTGAGGTATGTTCCATGTATGCCTAGGTGTTCAGGGGTTTTTATCAGGAAGGCGTGCTGGATTTTATCAAAAGCTTTTTCTGCATCTAATGATATAATCATGTGGTTTTTGTTCTGACGTCTGTTGATGTATTTAATTACATTTATTGTCTTGCGAATGTTGAACCAGTCTTGTGTCCCAGGGATGAAGTCTACTTGGTCATAATGGCTGATTTTTGGGTTGTGTTGTTGAATCTGGTTTGCTAGGATCTTGTTGAGAATTTTGGCATCTATGTTCATCAAAGATACTGGCCTGTAGTTCTCTTTCCTTGTTGGATGTTTTCCTGGCTTGGGTATCAATATGATGTTGGCTTCATGGAATGATTTGGGGAGGGTTCCATTTTTCTCAATCTCCTGGAATACTTTCAGTAGGATTGGTATCAGCTCCTCCTTAATTGTCTTTTAGAATTCTGCTGGAAAACCATCTGGTCCAGGTCTTTTTTTTTGTAGGTAGTTTTCTTATTACATCTTAATTTCCTTGATTGTTATTGGTCTATTTAGGGTCTTGATTTCTTCTTGTTTCAACCTAGGCAGGTTGTGTGATATCAAAAAGTTTTCCATTTCCTTAAGGTCTTCCAGTTTGTTTCCATACAGGTGTACATAGTAATCTCTAATGGTCTTTTGTATTTCTTCGTGGTCAGATGTGACTTCATCTTTTGTGTTTCTGTTTGTGTTTACTTGGGCATTTTCTCTTTTTTTCTTGGTCAGTCTAGCTAAGGGACCATCGATCTTGTTTATCCTTTCAAAGAAGCAGCTTTTTGTTTCATTGAGTTTTTGTATTTTTTTTTGTCTTCTGTGTCCCGGATTTTGGCTTTTATTTTGGTGATCTGGATTTTTCTGCTGCAGATAGGGTTTTGATGGTCTTGCTTTTCCAGCTTCCTAAGGTGATTTGTTAAGTTGTTGATTTGTGATCCTTCCATTTTCTTCATGTGCATTTGTAGGGATATGAATTCCCCTCTTACTACAGCTTTCATGGCATCCCAGAGATTTTGGTAAGATGTCTCTTCATTTTCATTTGTTTCCATGTATCTTTTATTATCTGTTTTGATTTAATTTTTGACCCAGGAGTTTTTAGCATCATGCTGTTTAGTTTCCATGTCTTTGTGGGTTTTGGCGAGAGCTTGTTGGTGTTATGTTTATTTTTATTCCACTGTGGTCTGAGAAGTTGCATGACAAAATTTTGATCTTGATTTATGGCCAAGTATGTAGTCGATCTTAGAGTACGTTCCATGTGGTGCTGAATAGAATGTATATTCTGTGGTCGTTGCATGGAGTGTTCTGTAGGTATCAATTAAGTCCATTTGGTCAAGAGTCACATTGAGGTTTCAGACCTCATTGCTGATTTTTTGTCCTGATGATCTGTCTAGGGTTGTGAGTGAGGTACTAAAGTCCCCAGTTATGATGGTTTTAGAGTCAATACCTTTCTTTGGTTTTTCTAGAAGCTACTTTATGAAAGTTGGTGCTCCTATGTTGGGTGCATATATGTTTAGGATAGATATTTCTTATTGATGGAGTGAACCTTTTATCATTATGTAGTGGCCT
>NW_007246439.1:160969-172743 GCF_000164805.1 Carlito syrichta
TTCCCACCTAGGTAGGTTGTGTGATGTCAGAAAGTCTTGCATTTCCTTCTGGTTTTCAAGTTTGTTTCCATACAAGTGTACGTAGTAGTCTCTAATGATCTTTTGTATTTCTTCAGGGTCAGATGTGACTTCATCTTTTGTGTTTCTGATTATGCTTATTTGGTTTTTTTCTCGTTTTTTCTTGGTTAGTCTAGCTAGGGGACCATCAATCTTGTTTACCCTTTTGAAGAACCAGCTTTTTGTTTCATTGATTTTTTGTATTATCTTTTTGTCTTCTATGTCCTGGATTTGGGCTTTTATTTTGGTGATCTGGATTCTTCTGCTGAAATTAGGGTTTTTGTGGTCTTGTTTTTCCAGCTTCTTTAGGTGGCTTGTTAGGTTGTCAATTTCTGTTCCTTCCATTTTCCTCATGTGTGTTTGTAGGGATATAAATTCCCCTCTTATTACAGCTTTTAAGGCATCCCAGAGATTTTGGTAAGATGTTTCTTTATTTTCATTTGTTTCCAGGTATCTTTTGATCTCTATTTTGATGTCATCATTGACCCAGGAGTTATTTAGCATCATGCTGTTTAGTGTCCATGTCTTTGTGGGTTTTGGGGGGACTTTGTTGGTGTCAATGTTTATTTTTATTCCACTGTGGTCCGAGAAGGTGCATGGTAGAATTTCAGTCCTTTTAAATTTGCTTATACTTTATTTGTGTCCAATTATGTGGTTGATCTTAGAATATGTTCCATGTGGTGATGAGTAGAATGTGTATTCTGTGGTCTTTGGATGGAGTGTTCTATAGGTATCAATTAAGTCCATTTGGTCCAGAGCCTCATTGAGGTTCCGGATCTCCTTGCTGATTTTTTGTCCTGATGATCTGTCTAAGGTTGTGAGTGGTGTATTAAAGTCCCCAGTTATTATGGTGTTAGAGTCAATGTCTTTCTTTAGTTTTCCTAGAAGTTGCTTTATGAATGTTGGTGCGCCTATGTTGGGTGCATATATGTTTAGGATAGATATTTCTTGTTGATGGAGTGAACCTTTTATCATTATGTAGTGGCCCTCTGTATCTTTTTTAATTTTTGATAGCTTAATGGTATTTTGTCTGAATTAGGATCGCGATCTCCTCCTTTCTTTTGTGTTCCATTCGCCTGAAAATTTGTTTTCCATCCTCTTACTTTGAATCTGTGTGTGTCCTTTCTAGTGAGATTGGTATCTTGTCTCTTGAAGGCAGTATATTGTTGCCTGGTGATATTTTATCCATTCTGCCATTCTATGTCTTTTCAGTGGTGCATTTAGTCCATTCACATTCAGGCTAATTATTGAAATATGAGAGTTCGTCCCTATCATAGAGTTCTTATAGAGTTGCTGTTCTTCCATTGGTTTTTTTGTCTTTCTTTTGGTTTTGGGGTTGGTTCATGTGTATTTTATTCTTTTTCCTGTACTATTGTGTAGAACGTTGTTCTTTTTTCCTTTTCTTCCGTGTTTAGTACTTTCTTAAGTGTTTCATGTAGAGGTGGTCTGGTGGCAGCATAAGTTCTTAGGGATTGGATATCTGGGAAAGATTTTAATTCTCCCTTGCTGGTTCAAATTGTTTTTCTTTTAGGACTTTGAAGATAGGGCTCCAAGCTCTCCTGGCCTACAGGGTTTCTGTAGATAAATCTGCTGCTATTCTAATTGGTCTTTCACGGTAGGTGATCTGGTCTTTTTCTCTTGCTGCCTTTAGGATTTTTTCTTTTATACCTACTTTATTTAGGTGAATTATTATGTGTCTGGGTGTTGGTCTTCTCATTTGTTGTCTTACAGTGGTTCTCTGAATCACTTGTGTTTGAATTTTTGCATCACTGATTAGATAAGGGGAGTTTCTTGAATAATCTCATGGAAAGTTTGTTCCAGTGTGGTCTCTGTCTCTCTTTCTGCCTCAGGAAGGCAAATTGTTGGTAGGTTCGGTCTCTTGAAGTAATCACTAATATATTGAAGGTTTTGTTCTATCTTTTTTAGCTTGTTTAACAGTTTTGGTTAGTTCTATATTTTGGTCCTCAAACTCTGAGATTCTTTTTTCTGCTTGGCTAATTCTGCTTTCCATGCTTATCAGTTTGGTATTTATTTCATTCACAGTATTCTTTATTACTGTTATTTCAGTTGTCAACTCCTTCCTAGTTTCTTCTTGTCTCTCCTCAATTCTTTTTAATCTCTCCATTAATATCTTGATATCTAGGTTTGTAGTTTGAGACCAGTCATTCTGGGGGCTCTTCACTGTTTGCATCCTGAAGTCAGTTTTCTCAGTGTCTGCCCTCCCAGGGGTCTGGGAGAGACCCATATTCTTCTTTTGGTTTTTCTTCATTTTTGTAGATTTTCTCTCTCTCCACCTTTCCCTCCCCTTCTTTAATTCTGTTTTTCAGGGAAGGTGGGGCTGTTTTTGCTTTGCTTGTGCAATCTCTTGTTCTTCCTTATGAGGGTCCTCTGGCTTTGTTCAATTTGAGGTTGGAGTGTGGGTTGCGGGCTGTACTTTTTGTAATTTTGAGGTTTAATTGAGGGGGAAGCTGTGATTCAGAATCTATCTGCTGATTCCAGCATCCACCAACAGATGTGTGGGCACACTGGAACATATTTCCCACTGCCTTACAATCTTCTGTGCAGTGGGATGTAGGTATTGTCCCTGGAACAAAAGGAGGTACAAAAGAGGAAAATAATGGAGGAAGGGAGGGTCAATAGGAGGTTAGAAAGAGAGAAGAGTGAGAGGGAAAACAGACATATATACCAACTAACAGGTGAAAAAGAGACACAAGTTCTGAGAGAAGTGGAAAAAACACACAAGCAAAATTCCCTAAAGAACACTGGTAACTACAGATAGACAGACCAATACAATCATGCCTTTTGATGCGTTTTCTCTAACACAAACAGATAGTGTAAGTCAAAAAACAAACAAAAGTGAGCAAAACAAACAGTCAAAATGATCAAATCAAAACTCAAAATAAGAAATCAGACTAGCTCTAGAATCTTTCCTGAGTGTCTAAAGTCTCTTCAGCTCTGATATCCAGTCTCTCCCCTTTGCTTTCATTGCAGGCAGCTAGATTCACTCGCAGCTTGGGTTTGTTCTTTTAGCCTGCTGCTTGGGAGGTCCGTGATGTTTAATTGCCTGCATGTGATTCAGCGTAGGGAAGGGGATTTGCCTTCTGTTTAGCGACATTACCTTAGGAAACGAAGTGAAGGCTGCTCATAGATGGGCAGGGCAATGCAAATCTCTGCCTGGAGAATGGCCAAGGTGGCAGCTCCTCTTTTGCAGATTCTTTCTCTCCACTCGCCTGGGTCCCTGGATGATCCAACATGATGAGTTGTGGTGGCCTGCGAGGCACTGGGGTTCAGCTGCATAGCTGGGTGCTGGATCTAGGGTGCCACCAGCAGCCTGTGGTGGAGGGGGGAGTCAGGAGTTCCCTCCTCTGGAACTGAGAGCCTCCAATTAGCACCTCCTTAAGATATGCTGTTCCCTTACACAAGCATGGGGTCACACACTGGGTGCCTCTGCCAAGGTGGACCCAGAGCTCCAGAGCTCCAAAGGGCAGGTGGTGAGCAGCGAGAGTGGCCCTGGCCCACTCACAGGGTACTTCAGCCAGAAATGGAGCTGTTATCTCTGAGGAGCAGGCACCCAGATCCTCCCTGTGTGACCAGTGGCTTGGTGCTGGGTACTGGGCAAGATGATGTAGCCAGGGAGGGAGCTGAAACCCGAGACTCCTGCATGGGTGGGGATCACATATAGTGGAGCAACAGCAGCCGGGAGCTGCAATATCCGGCCCTGCGTGTGACCAAGGGTCCCCAGGCCTCGAACCTGTGCAGCTGGCAGAGGGCAAGGGAGTGGGGGAAGGAAAGTAAGAGTCTTTTTGGGAACTCACATTTGGAGAATCTCACAATTCCATCTATGCCATTGCCATCTTCCTGTTTTTTCTTAAAGTGTCTTTTTGGAAGTCAAATTTTTTTAGTTCTGGTGAAATTGAAAGTATTAATTTTCAGATTTTTAAAATTTTCTTAAACCTACCAAACTCTGTGTTTCCTAGGTTTTCAATGTATTTCTATAAAAAAAGTTGTAAAACTTTAGGATGTAAAGTATGGTCAGTAATACATTTTTGGGGGGTGTATATGACTCAAAATAGTGGTTAAGATACTTTTTTCATAAGATGTCCAATGTTTCTAGCACTGTATGTTGAAGAGACTGAAATCTCTTTAGAGATAAAAAGTTGGATTAAATCTGTACTCTTATCAGCAATACATTTTCCTTCTTTCTCTTTTAATTTTATACACCCTTTTTCCTGTTTATTAAGCTGGAATCTTGGTTTATATACACCTTTTTTTATTAATCAATATTTTTTATTATGGTTTTGTGGGGTACAGTTAAGGATTAGGTGTACAATTACGTTTCATTCAGGCACCCTGTTGATAAGAGGTGTTTTCCCATCCCCAGACAGATATATACACCTTTTAAATATATACTTTTAAGTCTAAAATCTTGAATGTTACTGAATGAAGTGGGTATTTTGTTTCTATTTGTTCAATTCCAAATAATGCCTGAGTGTTCTTGAGATCTCTTTTTGAGATGTGGTTTATTGAGAAGTATGCTTAATTTTAAATACTTGAAAATTTTAATATGCTTTTTTATTGTTGATCTTTGCTTCAAATTCATAGTAGTCAGAGAATATGCTAGTATTATTTGAATACATTAAAATTACATTTCATTATGGTCTAAAGTAAGATCTTTCCTGACAAATGTTTCACATATACTTTAAAAGTGGGTATGCTCTGCTGTTGAGAATGCAAACTAGTGCAACTTCTTTGGAAGACAATGTGGTGATTTCTGAAAGAACTAGAAATTGACCTTCCATGTGACCCAGCAATCCCTTTATAGGGAATAACCCAGAAGAATCCAAGTCATTCTGCCAAAGTGATACCTGCACACACATGTTTGTTGCAGATCTAGTCATAATAGCAAAAACATGGAACTAACCATGCTGTCCATTGAAGCAGCACTGGAAAAAAAAGTGGTACATATACACAATGGAATACTATGCAGCTGTAAATAAGGACAAACATATGAACTTTGCAGCAATTTGGTTGAGTTTAGAGTCTATCATACTCAGTGATATATCACAGAAACAAAGAACAGAGTACCATATGTTCTCACTCATAAGTGGACCTTGGTATTGATCATAATACTATAAGAAAGGGATTGGCAGTATTGGGAAACTGCCCAGGAAGGGGGTTTGGAGTGGTAATTGAAGGAAAATGCCAGGGAAGGGAGGGGCACACCTTATCAACAAGGGTAACTGCATAATGAACATGTATACATAATCCTGAATTGTACACCACGTTTAAAATTTTTAAAACAGTGTGTATGCTATGGTGAAACAAGATATTATCTAAATTATATCAACTTCATGATAGTGTTTTTCAAATCTTCTATGTAATTACTTCATTGTTGCCCACCTTTTACTGTCAATTAGAGAGAGAGGAGTGATAAACTCATCCTCGGTAATTGTGGGTATCTATTCTACATTCATGTCTATCAGTTATTCAGCTATTGTTTTTATGTATTTTCATGATCTGTAGCTATGTGCAGACACTATTAGGATTGGTCATCTTGAGAAACTGACCCCATTACCATTACACACATCTTTCATTATCCATGATAGTTATTATTTTTCTGAAGTATGTTTTTCTTCCTACCTTCCTTCCTTCCTTGCTTCCTTCCTTCCTCCCTTCCTTCCTTCCTTCCCTCTTTTCTTTTATTGAGAACTAGTTTCACTCTGTTGCAAAGGCTGGAGTGCAGTGGCATTATCATGGCTCCCACAGCGTCAAATTCCTGGACTAAGTGATCTTCTAGTCTCAGCCTCCTGAGTAGTTGGAGTTATAGACACCCATGACTAAGCCAAGCCAAATTTTCTATTTTTTATAGAACTGATGTGTCACTTTGTAGCCTAGGCTGGTCTTGAACTCCTTTTCTCCAGTAATGTACCCATCTTTGCCTACCAAAGTGCTGGGATTGTAGATGCAAGCCACTGTGACTGACACTATATTTCAGCCCCAAAGTGCTTGAATTACAGGTTCAAGCCACTGTGCCCAGCAACATTAATTTCACTTTCCTCTCCTTCATCTTTTGGGTATTGTTGTTCTGCCTTTTTGGGAATCCTGAGAATTCTGAAATCTCCAACACCTGGAATATTTTATGAACATAACACAGCAGGTACTGCTCAACTCTATTATAATGTAATTGTCCTGATAACATCAGCATCTTGAGACTCCTCAGGCAAATAAATATAATAAAAACAACCTATGTCTCTGTGGTTCACAAGTCCTATGTCCTTGGGTGTTCAAGGCTTTTTGTAGTCTCTTTAAATAAAGACTAACCTCTCTCTTAGCTCCAAATACTATATCTTCCTACACATCTCAATATGGGATTCTGCTTAGTTTATGCTGAATATAATAGCAGCTAATTTTGGAACATCATCTTAAATTTCATTTTCTAAACAAGTTTTTGAAATGAGAACTATTATAAATCTATTGCACAAGGGAGGAAACTGACATTTACAGAGTTAGATAACTTGGCTAGGTATACCAACAGCAAATTCTAGGACTGGCTTTCAGAATCATACCTTTTTTGTTTTTCATTCAAGAAAATGTATCGATCCCTTACCAAATGCTAGGTACTTTTCTTCTATATGATTCATGGGTGTGTTCAGGGAATATAGCAGTGAACAACAAAAGTGTATTGTTAATTGCAGGACTGAGAACAAAAATTTAGCAAATATATAAACCCATGTTTATATATTTAGCAAATATATAATTACAAGCATAATCATATAAATTAAAATTATGTATATGGCCAAAATAAATAGTATCTGGGGTAAGTACTACAGAGAGATGGAATGCACGGAAGGGGGATGAAAAGTGTTAGTAAGTTGTGGAGGTAAACTTTGTAATTATAGTGATGATAATTAAGAAGAAAAATAACAAGGTTCTAGAAAACAGCAATGTGCATATGTGGGGAATGAGTGTTCCAGGCAGAGTGAATAGTCAGAAGGGGAGTCCATGAGGCAAGAACATTCATACAGTACTCAGGAACATCCATACAGTACTCAGGGAACAGAAAAAACATCAGTGTGTGTGGATAGAAAGGCGTTAGTGAGAGTAGAAGACAATGAAATTGGAAAGGAAATAGCGTGCTCAGATTGTAGGACTTTGGAGACATTTTGAGGACTTTGGTTTTTCTTTTAGTAACCCATTGTAGAGTCTTAAATGATGTGATCTGACTTATGATTTAAGAGAAGTTCCCTAGAGGCCATGCTGGATTGAGACTGCAGGGAAGTAAGGGCAAGGTTAGGAAGACTAATAAAATATTCCAAAAATTTATTTACTCCAAGTGGTTGGATCGGGGATTGCAAAAAACAGGCCCACAGATACTGTGTATATTCTGTGAAGTAAGAGCGATTCTTACATGTTGAAAGAGTCTTGAAGTAGAAGATGAAAAGCAGGAGGAGGGGGAGGAACAAGAGGATGAGGAAGACGGGAAGGAGCTAGAAACTATATATGGCCCACAAAGACAAAAATCTAAAATTCTGGAAAACACTTGCCAAAATCTGAAATAGAGCATCTGGGTGAAAGTAGGTTCTCATCAAAAAACAAAGAAAAAATGCATGAGTGAATTAGCTGCTCTAGAGTGCTATTGTCAAGTGTTATTGTAGAGTGATAGGTGTTCACAATTATCTATGGCTTCATTCTCCAGCTTCACAAAAAAGGCCATTCAATTATATTGTGCTCTTGAAATATAGTCTGGTTTCGAAAACAGTAAAACAAAAGGCACTAACATGGATGATATCATAAAAAAATATATACCAACAGGATAGTAATAACACAAAATATCTCTATGGCACTTAAACATTCATGATATTTACTCAATTTTATCTTCAAATCAACGTGTATGGGATAGGTATAATTACCCTTTAGAAACTGCTATACCCTAAATTTTTAGGCATCGATTGCTCAAGGAATATGACTGTAATTTATTGTTTTCAAAAGGTCTGAAATGTAATAATGTGTCTTCAGAGTTCCTACAGTGAACCGGGGTCCAATATTTGTTCCAGCTTTTTTTTTCTTTCCAAACAAACAAAATCAAGAGATTATTCCTTCTTGAACTCTCCTCAAATGATATCAATGAACTATTGTCAAGTGCCATGATTTTAAACCATTTCTGTTCCTGGAGAGTTTAGAAAAGACAATATTTCTCCTCTTTTCAAATAGAGGTCCCTGACCTATTCTGAGTAAATTGCAGTCTAGTGGCCATAGAAAACACAGATGTGAAGTAAAGACCTCCTCCAAGGCATGCATGAGTTCATTACAGATAACGTCACAGTGCTAACTACGCCAAAGACTACAGAAAATAAACAAATAGATGACGATGATAGAAAGAAAGAAAGAAAGAGATGATAGATAAAGTAACATGTTGTGTAAATAATAAAGAGGCACATAGGCTAGAACACCCGTACTGGACTCACAGAACCTGAGTTCAAAGACTGGCTGGGCTCCAACTACACGGATCAGCTGAGGAATGTCTAAAACTTAAATAATGTTAAACAAACTGTGAAAAGAAATGAGGAGACCCTGCCTACTGGGAAGGGATGTCATAGGGTGCAACCTTCTTGTCAGGTCTCACAACCGGGTTACTTCTTCGGAAACCTTCGCAGCTGGGCTCCTGACCCCCAACAAGGGTGGCCAAGGAGATGGGAGAGGCCAGGAGAAGCAGGCAGGACCTGGCTTGCTCCTGGGCTGAGCTTGAGCAAGCCTTGCCCCTGTGACCCAGAAGACAGAGCCATCAGCACTCAGCTACTGAGTGCCCAAGCCCAGCAGTCCCCATTGATTCCGACGGAGTAGCTCACCTGGTGCCAAAACCTGCAAGCAGCAGCAGGAAATCCCCCCAGCACTAGAACATCCACCTGCGCAGCGGTTGGTGGGGCCTCGCGCGATGCCATTGTGGCCTCTCCTCTTGCTCCGTGCATCCAAGCGCCCTCCCGACACACCCCATCTCTGTCACGAGCCCCACTGAGACGTTACAGGTGCGGGGCTAGTCATTGTGTGCTTGGCTGAGAGAAGAGATAGTCGCTGGGAGACTCCTCTCCGTGGCTTGCTTTTTTTGGCGATCGCAGGCCGCACAACCCGCTCGCAATGGGCAATTTACTCACTTTCTTACTCGCGAAATTGGTTTTCTGACCCCGCTGGCAATGCCGGCGATGCCGGATCCCGATGGTCCATGCCTTCCCCCAGGCTCCTCCGCCTGGCCAGGGCCACCCCGCGGCTTTTTAACCTTCCCCTCTACCTGTTCCTGTCGGCAGGCTGCTGAACCTGCATCTGTGTCATGCGCCTCCATCCCCCAGACTCTATGTGGCCCCGAAGAAGGTGTGTGCTCTCCCGCAGGGAATGGGCTCCTTTCTGGGTTCCTCACCCTCTCCCCGCGCCTGAATCCTGGAGTCAAGTCCTGGAGAAGAAACCCGCGCATTCAGTGGGCAACTCGCCGAAGTACAGACACTTTGACCTCTGCAAGGATTGCTCCTTTTAGCTGCAAGTATACCCTCCTGCCTTTCCCACCTGAGCAGGTCGTCAGTCCTATGGAACTGATACCATACAGGCTCCCCAACGGGATCAAGCGGAGGGCCCAAGGAGACCCGAAAAGGTGATGCAAGAGGAGGATCAGGTTGAGGCCAAAGAGCAGGGGGTCAAGAAAGACACCCACCCTAGCAAGCAGGAAGTGTCACTGTCATTAGGCCCCTAAAGACCACGGGAGAACTGGCTTCCTCAGGGGCTGTTCTGGGCTTCTGGAGGGAATCCTCCTCTGCTCAAACTCAAGAAACTTGAGTGAGAAGACCAAGGTGAGTTCCCTGTGTGAAGAACATACCAAATCCAGCACACACAACTTGGCTGGAGATGTCCCTCCACTTGGGTCAGATCCAGACATGCTCCCAGCACCAGCCTCTAGCTTCACTTTGTTGCTGGACAAGTCCACCAAGGAAATGCTGGAGTGTCCACCTTTCCAGGCTTGCTAATATTACTGACCATGTATGAAGAAGATGCAGGGCAAGGAACCACCCTTTATTCCACCAAGTAGCTCTTCAACAAGAGCTGCCAGTCATAGGACCTGCCAAAGACAGGGCCTATTCCACTGCCACTGCTGCAATGATGTTGACTGCAACTGTTGTAGAATAAAAGTGAGCTGCCCCCACATATGGAAAGTTCCCTCATGAGTATTTAGAATGATTTGGGTTCTATGTGGAAATACATTGGGTCTAAAAGAAATAGCAAAATCTTGCAGCATAAGACAGAATGAAATAAACTGTGGCAAAATGTACCACCACCCAGGCTACCCCTTCTTTCTCCTCACCTGATGAGAAGACTGCAGCCTCCCTGCCTCTGGTCAATTACACTTTGCAGGTCCCAGCTCTTCTTACCACCACTGAATAGGCCGACTTGGCTGCCAGCTCTCCTACCCTGCCTGCCTGTCTGCCTCCTATCCCCAAATCCTGATCCTTTAAGTCTTATTCAGCAGATGTTCCAGACATTCATATGTGTAGATTCCCACCCTTCTTTCTTTCTCTTCCCTTATCCTGTCCATGCTACCATGACCCCTGTTGCCCCTGGCAAGCCTATCAATTCTACAGGAGTCATTTCTGCATATCAGTTAATACATCTGCTCACTTGACCTCACAGCCAACTTCAGACCTTGAGATCAATTACATTGACGATACTCTTCTTTCTAAGGCTGTGTCTTTCAGACCCACCCCAACTTCTGGATGAGTGAATTCCCATTTTCCCCAATTCAAAATTGCGTGCACTGCAGTGGCACCCTGAGAAGTCACCAAAATGAGAAGTCATTCACCGACCTACCTCATCTTCTCCAGTCCCACTCCAACTTTTAACCATCCTTTATGTTGGAGAATAACGTATAAGCCCAAAATAAGAACACCCCATCAGCCACAGCAGGATTCTTGTCTCCTAGTTTTTACAAGAATTCTGATCACTGTCCCTCTAGTGCCCTTCACTTTAGTGAGCAGCACATCTGAAACACTTTCCAAGCTAAACTTTGACTCCAGTGCTTTGACTCCTGTCTCCAGGAATGGTCTGCCGTTGACACAGAGAACGTGAGACCCAATTGATAAACATAGGAAGTGCAATAAGTAACAACAATGTGGTTTTGTCTAGTCTCCTTTTGAGTAAAAACACCAGGGAATCACCCAGCCAGGTTGTTCCTTGTGACTATAGTGTAGCCAGCACTGTTGATAATATACTTGTATTCTGAGACTCCTGGGCAAAGCAACTGTGCCTGTACTCAAGAATGAAAAGCAGCCAGTGGGTCCCCTGGCACTTGCTAAGAGTTTCAGTAGCCACCATTCTATGGACGACTCCTCTTTTGGATCTCATTAAACAATGAGAAACCTTCTCCACATGGGGTTACCTAGAAAAGATATTGGCCCATGAGAAAGGCACTCAGTCCTTTTAACGTAAACTTAACCTGCTCTGATGACATAAGACAGAGACCCAAAAAATCAAATGCTCTGTGTGCACATGTGTATGAGAGTGTGTGTGTGTGTGTGTGTGTGTGTGTGTGTGTGTGTGTGTGTCTCCATGGAGTAGACAGGTTTATTTACAAGCCACTTTACATTCACCACGCAAAGTCCAGGAGATCTGCAAGTACCATAAGCTAAGCCTCCCCCCCTTTTTTTTTTTTTTGAGTTGGAGTCTCACTCTGTCACCCAGAC
>NW_007246439.1:172866-194076 GCF_000164805.1 Carlito syrichta
ATCCACTCACCTCAGCCTCCCAAAGGCACGGGATTACAGGCCGAGCCACCAAGCCCGGCTAGGCCTCCCTTTTTTAACTTAGATGGCACAAGTTCTGGGTCAGATCTGCCTAGTCCTGAGATTGGGAGAATGGTCACTGCTATTTGCAGGTGTTCTTTTTCCCTTTAAAGATTTGACTCAATGGCCCCTTATCTTTCCCAGATGCCATGTATAAAAAAACACTTGTTTTTGTTAATCTACCTCTGCTCAAATGTCTTTGTTTTTTTTTTTTATTTAATTGTGGGGGAAGAACTGATATGTGTGAGGATTGATGTGTTTTGTACCATACTTTCGAAAAAATAATTTGAATCCCAGAGACTAAGATGTGGAAGTAGCTACGTTTATGACACCACATGTTGAGCCCTCAAGTCTCTGTGTGTAACCAGAATGTCAGAGATGACAACCTACAGTAAACCAAATTTAAAATCATAAGTCCCCCAACCAACATAATAGACTAACCTTTGGCTAAGGGGATCTCAGAGAAACCTGAAACACTAAATTCCAGGCCATAACAAAAAAGCAGTTAGACAAACCTTGCTATGTTCCCTCCCTTTTGTAGGTTAGCCTCAATTGACTGGCATTAACATTAAAATAGAGATCATAAGAGTGACTAAACATACTTTCCGTGGCAATAAATTTCAAATTTTAACCTGATTCTTTTATCCCATTACATGCTCTCTGAGGGCTTCTACCCATGACAGCCATGGCTCTTCTACAAACTGTTATTTTTGTTTAAGTATTTATCTCTACTAACTTCTTACATTATATAAAAACGAATAACAGACTGTGACCAAGTGAGAGTTATCTCAACAATGCAAGTTTATGCAATATTTAGTATTAAGTTTATTGAAAGACAAGTCAGCAACATGCAGAGTAAGAGACCTGGACCTTGATTTCTTCCACAAACACATTTATTTGGCAACAATTCATAGACAAATTCCCTTGAAAAAATCCCAACGGCCATTTTGCAAAGATTGGAACAGACATAAAGTAAAGAATAGAGAAATGTAAAAATCAACAAAAACAAAGGATTGGTTTATTGAATAGAATATCACAAAAAACACACCCTGAGAAAAACAAACAAAAAAAGGGTGAAGACACAAAAATATAGAATAAAAAATTAAAGAGAAGAGATTACCATAAATGTTACCGAAATTTTTTAAAATTATGAAAAAGTGTTATAAATAGTTATACCAAAAAAATCTGGACAACCTAGGAGAAATGGGTAAAATCTAAGAAACACACAACCTAAAAAGATTAAATCATGAAAAAATAGAAAGTCTTAACAGACCTATACTAGGAGGGAGATTGAATCAGTAATTAAAAACCTGTCAGCATAAAAAGGTAAGAATTTTCTCAACAAACAAAAGCAAAGGACCAAATGACTTCACTAGTGAATTTCACTAAACAAGTTTATTAAACAACAAATGCTGGCCGGGCTCGGTGGCTCAGCCTGTAATCTCAGTGCTTTGGGAGGTCGAGGTGAGTGGATTACCTGAGCCCACGGATTTAAGATCCGCTCAGGCAACTTGGCGAGACTTCATCTCTACAATAAGTCAAAAATTATCCGGGTGTGGTAGCGTGCGCATGTAGTTCCAGCTACTTGGAAGGCTGAGGCAGAAGAATGGCTGGAGCCCAGCAGGTCGAGGCTGCGATGCCCTGGAGCATGCCACTGCACTCCAGTCTGGGCGACAGAGTGAGACTCCAACTCCAAAAGCAAATAAATAAATAAAAATAAAGAATAAATGCTAATGTTTTGAAACTTTAAGCAAATTGAAGAAATGGGAATACATCCCAATGCATTTTATGGGGCTACCGTTACCCAGATACCAAGCCCAGATAAAGATGACACAACAAAATTACAGACAAATATGCAAAACTCCTCGAAAACAATGCCAGCAAACTAAATCCAGTAGCACATTAAACATGTCAAACACCATGATCAATTGAGATTTCTCTCTTATACACACGAATATTTCTACTATGGAATTCAAATGTATGACTGACTACATTAATGAAATAAAGGGTAAAAATCACATAATGATCTAAATAAATGCAGAAGAATCATTTGACACAATTCACAATTTTTTTTTTTTTTTTTTGAGTCGGAGTCTCACTTGGTCGCCCAGACTTGAGTGCAGTGGCCGCTCCCGGCCACTGCAGCCTCGACCTGCTGGGCTCCGGCGATCCTTCCGCCTCAGCCTTCGAGTAGCGGGAATTACAGGCACGCGCTACTACGCCCAGCTGATCTTTTGATTTATTGTAGAGATGAGGTCTTGCTGCCCAGGCGGGTCTCGAACCCGCAGGCTCAGGCAATCCACTCACCTCAGCCTCCCAAAGGCGCGGGATTACAGGCTGAGCCACCGAGCCTGGACACAAATATTTAAAAAAAAAATTCATACACTTTGATGATAAAAATTTTCGCCCCTAAAAAATTCAGTTGAGAAAAGCTATCATCTAGGATCTACAGAGAACTAAAAAGGACCAAAAAATAAATAAAAAAAAAACAACCCCATTATAAAGGGGGTAAAATATATGAACAGACACTTCTCAAAAGAAGACACATAAGCAGCCAACAGATATATGAAAAAATGCTCAGTCTCACTATTCATCAAAGAAATGCAAATTAAAACCACACTGAGATACCACTTAACTCCAGTAAGGATGGCCATCACCAGTAAGTCAAAAATCAACAGATGCTAGAGAGAATGTAGGGAAAGGCAAGTGTGGGTGGGAGTGTAAATTAGCACAGCCTCTGTGGAAAACAGGCAATTCTTAAAAGATCTAAAAATTTACCTTCCATATGATCACACAATTCCCCTACTGGGAATATAGCCAGGGGATCTTAAATCACTCTATGAAAAAGATACCTGCATACCATGTTTATTGCAGCATTATTCACAATAGCAAAAGCATGGAAACAACCATGCTGCCCAGTGAAAGAGAACTGGATAAAAAAATGGAGGACATTTACACCATGGGATATTATGCAGCCATAAATAAGGTCAACGTTATGAACATTGCAGCAACTTGGAAGGACTTGGAGTCTATAATACTGAGTGATCTCTCACAGAAACAAAAATTAATTCATGCATATATGGTCAACTGATCATCTATAAAGATGTTAAGAATACTCAGTGAAGAAAAGACAGTGTTTTAAGCAAATCATGTCAGAAAACTCTTTTCTACATGCATAATTATAATATTGAATCATTATCTTACTCTGTACATGAAACTCACCGTGAAAGGATTAATTCTAAGATTCTAAGAACTGAAAATCAACAATTCTTAAAAGAAAATCTTGGGGAATATTTCATTAATTGATTTGGCAATGATTTCATGAATATGTCATCAAAATCCTGGGCAAAAAAACCCCTAAAGACAGAAATGCATCAAACTAAGAAGCATCTTCACAGCAAAGAAACAAAAAGCAAAATGGGGAGGAGAGTAGGGAGTGATATGTCAATATGTATAGGGTGGGATAAAAAATTTACAAAACATATACTTTATAAAGGGTGAATCTAGCCGGGTTCAGTGGCTCAACCTGTAATCCTGCGCCTTTGGGAGGCTGAAGTGAGTGGATTGCCTGAGCCCGCAGGTTCAAGACCCACCTGGGCAACTTGGTGGGACCTCAATTCTACAATAAAATCAAAAATTAGCCTGGCGTGGTAGTGCACGCCTGTAGATCCAGCTACTTGGAAGACTGAGGTGGAAGGATCACCGGAGCTCAGCAGGTCGAGGCTGTGGTGGCCGGGAGCGGCCACTGCACTCCAGTCTGGGCGACAGAGTGAGACTCCAAATAAATAAACAAATAAATAAATAAATAAATAAATAGTGAATCTTTTCAAAAGATAAATTGCAGCCGGGTTCGATGACTCAGCCTATAATTCCAGCACTTTGGGAAGATGAGGCAAGTGGATTGCCTGAGCCCATGGGTTTGAGACCACACCAATCAACTTGGCGAGACCTCATTTCTAAAAAAACATAATAAATTAACTAGGCATAATAGGGGCACCTATAGTTCCACCTACTTGGAAGACTGAGACGGAAGGATCACTGGAGCCAATCACGTCAACACTGGGGTGGTCGTGAACATGCCACTGCACTCCAGTCTGGGTGATGAAGTGAAACTCCAACTCAATATATATATATTGCACACTCAGTAACAACTCAATAATACCAACAAAAGGAAAACCTTCATAGCCTGATTAAAAATGCTATTTTTTGCTAACGATATAAACAGCCAACAGATATAGGAAAATAATTTCAGAGTTTATAGAAAAGACTTTCGAGGTAATCCAATCAGAACAAAAAAGAGAAATAAAGAATCAAGAGAATGAGCAACAGTATTCAAGAAATGTGGGATAATGCGAAATTTCCAAACCTGAGGCTCTTGGGGATTCCTGAGGAAAAAGAGAAAGTTTGGATATAGAAAACCTATTTCAGGAAAAAATTTAGAAAACCCTCCTTGACTTTAATAGAGATTTAAAAATCAAGGTACAGAAAATCCAAAGGAAGTCTCCTTGCAGAGATTCATTGCAAAGAGGTCTTCTTCAAGGCCTATAGCAGTAATCATTAGATTCTACAAAGTCAATATGAAGGAAAGATCTAAGAGCATTGAGACAAATGCATCAAATAACTAAAACAGGCAAACTGATCAGAATAACTGCAATCTTCTCAGTCAAAACTTTACAAGTCAGAGGGCGCTGGGGCCCTATTATAATCTCTTCAAAAAGAGTTACTGTCAGCAAAAGATTTTGTATTTCCCAAAATGAAGTTTTATAAGTGAAAGAGAAATAAATACTTTCTCAGACAAGCAAATGCTGAGGGAATTTGTAATTTGTCACCAGTAGACTGGCTTTACAAAGTACTCGAAGTAGTTCTAAACATTGAAACAACAGATCAAAACGCACCAGTAGACAAACACTGAAAATATAAAAATTCACAGAACCTAGAGAATACCAGCACAATGCAGAAAACAAAGCAACCAGTAAAAAGACAAAATAATGAATGGAACAGTACCTTACATGTCACTACAAAGACTTAAAGCTTGTGAACTCAATGCCCATGTAAAACACTTTAATTTCCAGAATAAAAAAAATCAACACAACCTCAAAATCTGCTGCTTTCAAAAGACTGACTTTCCAAACAAAAACTCCTGTAGTCTCAAAGTAAAAAAGTGGAGTAAATATTCCATGCAAATAAAAATCAAAACAAGTAGCAATAGCAAGTCTTGATCCAGATTAAACAGACTTTAATTAACAAAAGTGAATAAAGACAAAGTCATTATATAATGATAAAAGAAACAATCTAACAGTAAGATATAAACTTAAATACATATGTCACTATCACCAGAGTTTCCCAGAATTATAAAACATATTTTATTAGACTTAAGAAAAGAGATAGACAGCAGTACAATAATGGGGGAGATTTCAACACTCTTCTGACAGCAATAGAAAAATCAAGGCAAACTGTCAACAAAGAAGGTTTAATCTGCACCCTACAGCATATGAACCTAACAGACATATTAGGTTAGGTTCCAGAGGATATTATACCACAAAAATATGGAATATACATTTTTCTCATCAGTGTGTGGAATATTCTCCACAACAGTTTGTATGATAGGTAATGAATCAAGTCTCAATAATTAAAAAAATTCCAAATTATATCAAGCACCTACTCAGACTACAGTGGAATAAAACTAGAAATCAAATCCAAGAGAAATTTTCCAAACCAAACAAATATATGGAACTTTAACAAACTGCTCCCAAATGGTCTTTCAGTCAACCCTGAAATCATGCTGCAAATTTTTTAAAAATCTTGAAATGAATGTCAACAACAACACAGGTTATCAAAACCTCTGCAACACACAATAAACTGTGATCATAGGAAAACTTATGGTGCTTCGTGCCTATCTTGAGAAAACCAAAAGATCACATTTTTTTTTCTTTTTTTTAAAAAAGATGTGGGGTAATTTAGGGTTAGATATGCAAATGTTGAATATACAGGTACCCTAGTTGATAAGGTGTGTCCTTCCTCCCCTGGCAGTTTCCCTCAACTGCCAGTCCCACTCCCTTTCCCCTTGCAGTTTGCCACTACTGCCAATCCCTTTCCCCTAGTATTAAGATAATTTTTCAAGATCCACTTAGAATTGAGAACATATGGTATTCTGTTCTTTGTTTCTGTGATACATCACTGAGTATGATAGACTCGAAATCTGTCCAGGTTGCTGGGAAGTCCATATATTTGCCCTTCTTTATGACTGCATAATATTCCATTATGTATATGCACCACATTTTTTATCCAGTCCAGGTTCGATGGGCAGCATGGTTGGTTCCATGTTTTTGCTATTGTGAATAGAGTTGCAACAAACATGTGTGGGCAGGTATCTTTTTTGTAGAATGATTTGAATTCCTCTGAGTATATTCCAAATAGGGGGATTGCTGGGTCATATGGAATGCCCGTTTCTAGTTCTTTCCGAAATTACCACACTGTCTTCCAAAGAGCTTGCACTAGTTTGCATTCCCACTAGCAGTATAGAAGTGTTTCTTTTTCTCCACATCCTCACCAGCATCTGTTGCTGTTTGTTTTATTAATGGTGGCCATTCATACTGGGGTTAGGTAGTATCTCAATGTGACTTTGACTTGCATTTCTCTAATGATGAGTGAGCCTGAGCAGTTTTTCATGTGTCTGTTGGCTGCCCATATATTTTCTTTGGGGAATTTTCTATTCATGGTTTTTGCCCACTTTTTAGTGGGCTTGTTTTTTTGGGGGGGGTGGGCGCATTTGAGTTCATTGTACATCTTAGATGTTAGGCCTTTGTCAGATATACATTAACAAATATTTTTTTGAAAGGTCATATGTTAACAACCTAACATCAATTCACATAGGAAATAGAAAAAAAAAAAAAAACCCTAATTCACATCTAGCAGAAGAAATAACAAAGATTAGTACAGAAGTAAACAAAATAGAAACAAAAATATTTCCTAGAATCAATAAAACAAAAAGTTGTTTTTTATAAAGATAGACAAAATTGGTAGAATACTAGCTTGATTGTTTGAAAAAAGAAAAGGAAAGAAGATTCACCTTAAGCAGAAATGGAAATGACGACATCACATCACATCTGAGATTATTATGAACACTTCCATGCAAACAGAATATACAATCTTGGAGAAATCAATACATACTCAGGTGCATGCAAATCACAAACCATAAATTCAGAAATAGTAGAATAATTGGAAAACCAAAAATGAGTACTAGATTGAATCAGTAATTAAAAGACTGTCAACCAAAAAGGGTCCAGGATCTTACAGATTAACAGTGGAATTCTATGACACTTTCAAGGAGAGAAGAACTGGTACCAATCTTAAGGAAGCTATTTCATGAGATTGAGGAGAGAATTCTCCCTACCTAATCTTCAAAGCCAGTATTACCTGAATACGAAATCAGGAAAAAACACAACAATAACATTGAAAGAAAATTACAGACCAACACATCTTTTGAACTCAGATGCAAACTTCCTTAACAAATATTATTCAACTCAACAGCAAATCATAAAAATAACCTGCGACAATTAAATGAATTATACCATGGGATGCAAAGAAAATTCAACACACACGTTAATACAAATAATTTACCACATAAGCAGAACTAAAAATATAAATCATATAATCATTTCAATAGATACAGAGATAAATAGATAAATTCCAGCAAGTCTTTTAAAATAAATATCATTAGTAAAGCAAGCACAGAAGGAACATAGCTCAAAATATGTATAAAAGACATATACAACTACCATAGAGCCACCATTATAATGATGAAGAAAAGCTGAAAGCATTCACCATAAGAATCAGAACAAAGGTAAGGATGCTCAGTTTCACCTCTCATAGTCATGAATGTAGTACTGGAAGTCCTAAAAGAGCAGTCAGACAAGTGAAAAAATAAAAGGAATCCAAATTGTAAAAATGAAGTCAAACTATCTGTTTACTATTGATAGTATCTTGTACTGGAAAATCCTAAAGATTCCTCCAAAGAACTCTTGGACTCAAGAAATAAATTCAGTAAAATCTCAGGTTACAAAAGCAACAACTGATGCACACCAATTGAGACCAAACTGAGAATCAAATCAGGAACTCTATACCATTTACAATAGTGACCAAAAATGTAAAATACCTAGGAAAATATTTAATGATGAATGTAGTTCTGCAAGAACTACAAAACACTGAAGAAAGAAATTGTAGAGGACACAAACAAATGAAAGAACTTTGCATTCTTATGAATTGGATGAACCAAGGTAGCTTAATGATCATACTATTGAAAGCAATCTACAGATTCAATGCAATCTCTTACAAACTACCAACATCACTTTCACAGAATTAGAAAAAAATGCAAAATTTATATTGAACCCAAGAAGAGTCTGAATAGCCAGAATAAGACTCAGCAGAAAGAACAAAGTTGAACGCATCACATTGCACACATACAAAATAAACCACAAGGCTACAGTAATCAAAACAGCCTGTACTGATACCAGGGCAGACATATGGACCAATGGATCAGAATAAAGAATCAAGAATTAAAACCAAATACCTACAATCAACTGATCTTTGACAAAGCAGCGAAAAACATATGTTAAGGAAAAGATACCCTACTCAACAAATAGTACAGGAAAGTTGGATAGCCACATGCAGAACTAAATATTGATCCCTATTTCTCACCATATACAAAAATTAACTCAAGTCAGATTAATGACTTAAAGATCAGGCCTTAAAATAAAAATTTTAGAAGACAACCTTAAAAAAAATTCTGGGTAATGGCCTATGCAATTTATGACTGAGACTCCAAAAGCAAATGCCACAAAATCCCAAATAAACAAGTGGGAACTAGTTAAACTAAAAAAACTTATGCACAGTGAAGGAAATAACAGAATAAATAGACAAATTACAGAATAGTAGAAGATATTCACAAACAAGCCATCTAATAAAAATATCTATGATCTACAAAAACAGCACATGACCCCATTTAAAATTAGGTTAATGATATAAGCAGACATTCTTGAAGGAATATACACAAATGACCTAAGAAACTTATGAAAAAAGTACTTGTCACTAATTACTAGGAAAGTGAAAATTAAAACAACAATAAAATAGGACCTTGCACCAGTCAGAATGGCTATTAGTTAAAAAAAATTTAAATGTTGTAGATGTAGAGAAAATGGAGCAATTACACACTGCTGGTGGGAGTGGAAATTACTACATCCTCTAAAGAAATCAGTATGATACTGCTTCTCAAATAACTAAAAGTGATCCATCATTTGATCTAAGAATATCATTACTTGATATCATATAATTAGTCATATGTTACAGCAGCATAATTCACTATTGCCAAGATGTGAAATCAATCTAAATGCCCACCAACTGTTCAGATGACAATAGGAATGTGATACACACACACACACACACACACACACACACACACACACATACACACAAACACACACTATGGAATATTATTCAGCCATTAAAAGGATTGAAATATTGTCTTTTGCAGCATTGTAGATGGAATTGGAGGCCATAAATCCTAAATGAAGTAAACAGGAATGGAAGACTGCATGGTCTCACTTACATCATACGGTAGATCAACTTTTAGTTATTAGAGAAATAGTATCATAACTGTAAAACAGCATTAGTGAGTTCTTCAAGAATATTCCAGGAAAAGGTATTGTTATCATAGAAAATGACAGCTCCATGCATGCTAATTGCCCCTAATTAACTTCCAGGGGGACAAGATACAAAGGAGAAAGATAATGATACGTATGATCCTGACCCAGTGTAGGCCCAGGCTAATGTATGTGTTTGTGTCTTAATTTTAAACACACGGTTAAAAAATAATAAAAACAATTTTAAAAAGTGAAAAGCTTATAGAATAGGGATTTATAATAAAAAAAAATGCTTGTGTATAGCCGTATAATGTGTTTGTGGTTTAAGCTAAGTTTGCACAAGTGTTATAAAGTTAAAAAATTAAGTAAAAACTAGCAGTAAGGATTGTTTATATTGAAGACAGCACAGATTTTAATAATTTTAGTGTAGCCTAATTGTACAGCATTTATAAAGTCTAGGGTGTTGTACAATAATACCCCAGGCCTTCATATTCATTCTTGACTCTCATTGACTTGTCCAGCACAACTTCCAGTTCTGATAAATTCATTCATAGTAAGTACTCTATACAAGTATACTATTTTTAATCTTTGATAATGTATTTTTATTGTACTTTTTATGTTAAAGTATGTTTATATATACAAATACTTAGCATTGTGTTATAATTGCCTACAGTGATCAGAACAAGTAACATGGTCTTCAGTTTTTAGCCTAGAACCAATAGGCTGTACCATGTAGCCTGGCTGTGTAGTAAGCACTACACTCTAGGTTTAAGTAAATGCACTCAGTGATGTTTGAACAATGATGAAATCACCTAACAGACATTTCTCAGAAGGTATCCTTATGGTTAAGCTACACATGACTGTATTTAAATGAGAGTACTTGCAACTCTGTATTTTATACTCAGCAAAAATATCTTTCAAGATTGACATTAAAATAGGCATTTTCCAATGAAATAAACCTAAGAGAACTGGTTACCAACAAAGGTGTTGTTAAAAGGAAGAAATGCCAAAGAAAGTTTTTGAAGCTATAGGAAACTATGGCCGTGAAAAATTTAGTTTGTTTGCAAAGAAGGAAGAGCAATAGAAGTGGATAGTATTTTGATTAATACATACTGGATTGCTTTTCTTAAGTTTCAAAAAACATGCATGTTGATTCTTCCAACCCATGAGCATGGGATATTTTTCCACTTGTTTGTGTCATCTTTGATTTTATTGAGCAGAGTTTTGTAGTTTTCATTGTAAAAGTCTTTCACATCTCTGGTTAGGAAGATGCCAAGGTATTTCATTTTTTTGTGGCTATTGTGAATGGAATTGTGCTTTTTATTTGGGTTTCTGTTTGTTTATTATTGGTGTAAAGAAATGTGATTGCCTTTTGCCCATTTATTTTATATCCTGAGACTTTGCCAAAAGCCTTTATCAGTGTAAGGGGTTTTTTTTTTGACAGATTCTCTTGGGTTATCAAGGTACACCATCATGTCATCTGCAAAGAGAGATAACTTGACTTCCTCTTTTCCTATCTGGACACACCTGACTACCTTCTCTTCTCTGATTGCTCTAGCCAGGACTTCCAATACTATACTGAACAGGAGCGGTGAGATTGGGCATCCTTGTCTTATTCCAGTTTTCAGGGGAAATGTGATTTAAGTGTGGTTCCAATTTTTGTCCATTTAGGAGTATGCTGGCTGTGGCTTTCTCATAGATGGCTTTTACTATTTTGAGGTATGTTCCCTGTATGCCTAGATGTTTGAGGGTTTTTATCAAGAAGGGGTGCTGGATTTTATCAAAAGTTTTTTTTTAATGATATAATCAAGTGGTTTTTGTTTTGACATCTGTTAATGTATTTAATTACATTTATGGTTTTATGAATGTTGAACCAGTCTTGCATCCCAGGGATGAAGTCTACTTGGTCATGATGGATGATTTTTGAGATGTGTTGCTGAATCCATTTGCTAGGATCTTGTTGAGAATTTTAGCATCTATGTTCATCAAAGATATTGGCCTGTAGTTCTCTTTCTTTGTTGGGTCTTTACCTGACTTGGGTATCAATGTGATGTTAGCTTCACAAAATGATGTGCTCTTTGAAAAAGGATTTCCTCAAAGCCTATCAGGATATCTTCCTTTTAGGGCTCACACTCTTCCAGTCATTCCATCTTACCTAAGGCAATCTACAGATTCAATGCAATACCAATCAAATTACTAGCAACATTCTTCTCAGACATAGAAAAAAACAACAACACAGAATTCATATGGAAACACAAACGACCAAGAATAGCCAGAACAATCCTCAGCCAAAAAAAAGCAAAGCAGGTGGTATCACATTACCAGACTTTAAACTTTACTATAAAGCTACAGTCATCAAAACAGTTTGGTACTGGTATAGGAACAGGCATATAGATCAATGGAATAGAATTGAGATTCCAGAAGTGAATCCTCAATTTTTCAGCCAACGCATCTTCGACAAAGCCTCAACCACCTACCACTGTGGAGAGGAGAACCTATTCAGTAAATGGTGCAGGGAAAACTGGCTGACCACATGCAGAAGATTGAAACAGGACCCCTATCTATCCCCATACACAAAAATTAACTCCAAATGTATCAGAAACCTAAATGTAAAACCTCAAACCATAACCTTAGAAAATGGAAATTGGAACTGGCATCCAATTCCTGAACAAAACCCAAAACCCACAGGCCATAAGAGATAAGACAAACAAGTGGGACCTTATTAAACTGACAAGCTTCTGCAAAGCCAAAGAAACCATCAAGAGAGCAGGAAGACAGCCTGCAGACTGGGAAAAAGGATTTGCCAACTTCAGGTCTGACAAAGGCTTAACATCCTGAATCTACAAGGAACTCAAATGTGCTGAAAAGAAAAAAAACAAACAACCCCATTTTAAAATGGGCAAAAGATATGAACAGACACTTCACAAAGGAAGACATCCAAGCAGCCAACAGACACATGAAGAAATGTTCAACCTCACTAATCATCAGGGAGATGCAAATCAAAATCACATTGAGATACCATCTAACTCCAGTCAGAATGGCAATTATCAATAACTCAAAAAATAACAGTTGCTGGAGAGGGTGTGGCAAAAAGGGAACACTTCTACACTGTTGGTGGGAGTGTAAATTAGTGCAACCTCTGTGGAAAGCAGTGTGGTAATTCCTAAAAGCTGTAAATATTGACCTCCCATATGACCCTGCAATCCCCCTACTGGGAATATACCCTGAAGAACTCAAATCACTCCATAAAAAAGATACCTGCACACGATGTTTATCGCAGCATTGTTCACAATAGCAAGAACCTGGAAGTAACCATGCTGTCCATCAAAAGAGGACTGGATTAAAAAAATGTGGTACATATACATGATGGAATACTACACAGCCATAAAAAAAGAACAAAATCATGAATTTTGCATAACCTGGATAGAACTAGGGTCTATAATACTGAGTGCCCTCTCACAGAAACAAAGGTCTGAGTATCACATGTTCTCACTCATATAGTGGACCTTGATCATCCAACGCATTACCATAAGGAAATGACTGATAGTGGTGGGAAACTATGGGTGGGGAGGGGAAGGGAGATGGGATTAATGGTAGTAAACATCTGTCTGGGGACTGGGAGACACCTTTTATCAAAAGGGTGCCTGAACGAAGCATATTTGCATACCTAACCCTTAACTGCACCCCACAAAATCATAATAGCAAACATTGATTATAAAAATAAAAATAAAATAAAAAATATACATGACTTTAAAAAACAAAAATAATAAAGTTGCTTTTGTGCAGGGTGATAGTGTATACAGATAAAATATATAGACCATTATAACGTAAAATTGAAGTAGGCTTTGAAGTTTAATTTCAAAAGATAAAATAATATTGTCTACCAAAAGACTGTGAAAAGATGAATGTATCTTTTATATTTATCTATTTATAGATAGATAAAGAGATCTAGATTTACATAGAGTATACATTTATATATCTATTTCTGTGTATATGCATGTATGACAGGACACCCCTCAAAACCATAATTATGTTCTGGAGCTGGAGACCCCTTGTAATGTACACTCAGAATTGGCTCCTCCAAATCAAATGGAAAACCAATGATTTTACCTAAAAATTTTGAGAAGGTTGTACCATAGTTTGTGGGAGAAACATCCCAAGAGGTGGCAAACAGGTGACTGGTTCTTCCACTATGACAGCATACCAACACAAACTATGTTGATCCTCAGTAATTTTTGACCAAAAGAGGGGTGACCCCCTGGTCCCTCACACTCACCCAATCTCTGCCCGTGGGACTTTTTTTTTGTTTCCCTGCATGAGAAAACTTCTTAAAGGAAAATGTTTTGCTGATGTGGAAGAGGTGAAACAAAGAACAGGCAAAAGCATTGAAAGGCATAAAAATCGACAATTTAAATAATTGTTTGAGGAGTTCAAAAAGTATCTTGATAGGTATGTTGGATCAGATGGAGAGGAGTTTGAAGGCGACTGCCATTTAAACATGTAAAACTAATTTTTTATAAATAAAATCTTGTTATTTGGATCCCCTCATATGTGTATTTATATTAATGTCCAGAGCAATTACTAAAATGTAACACAAAGAAACATAGCAAAAATTCCAGTGGAGAACTTAAAATGAACTAATGAAACACTTTCAAATAGTTTTTAAAAGGCAGGAAGGGAATGGAAAAAGAACAAAAATTATTAAGGGCAGACATATATAGCAGAACAATAAATTCAAACATGTCACTGTTTATATTAAGTGTAGATAGCTTAAGCACATCAATTAAAATAAAGAATTTGTCAGCTTGAATTTTAAAAAATAACTAGATCTATTCTGACAAAGTGTACTATTTGAATTTAATATGGAAAGATTAAAGTGTGGGAAATTATGTGCCACGCAAACCAATCTTTTTTGGTTCAAGCTGTTGCAACCAGTATGAACTTGGTGGTGTATAAACAATCAGTTATTTCTCATGGTTCCAGAGGCTGGGAAGTAAAATACCGAGTCTCTGCAGATTTTGTGTCTGGTAAAAGTCCATTTCTCATGGATGGCAACTTCTTGCTATGACTTCATATGTTGTTTCATATCCCCCATATCCACGGCTTCATATTCCATGCTGTCAGGTTTAAGTCATATGCCATTCAGATTAACGTGATAAACTCTTCTTCCAGAAACTTGCATCACCCCTGTGTCCAGTATCTTCACCTTGTCTATGCTGTCCACACATTAAACTTACAAGTCATCTACTTTATTAGTTAGATTTGTCATGCTATTGTGATGTTTATGTCCACATAATCCTTATTTAATTTTGTGCTTGCCCTAAAGTGAAAAAAGAGTGATACTGATTATTTGGATATGCCAAAGAGGAGCCGTGAATTGTTTCATTTAAGTGAAAAGAGAAAGTTCTCAACTTAGTAAGACACACAATAAAATTGTATGCTGCAGTTTTTGAGAACTAGGTTTAAAGTCAATCTTGAAATTACAAAGCTGGGAAGAAAAAATTTGTGCTTTCTGTTGCACCCCAAGCTGCAAAAGGATATATAGAGACTATCTGAGGTTTCAAGCATAAGGGTCTTAGAATGTATTCTCTTTAGATAAGGGGGGGACGACTTAGTGAAAGGGTGAACTTGAAACTCCTCAGGCTGTAAACAAATTATAGCAGAGGGGAATGTAGTATGTTAGCAATGAAGTAAGAGCAATAGAAATGGTCAGTATTTGAGTAAATATATACTGGATTATTTTTGTCCTGTGAAGTATAAAAAATACATGAATATAAAAAGAAAAAACTGTAACTTTGTTTGTGGGTGAAGAGAGATTCTCTCCCTTGGGCATGTTTTATAAAGGCACTAATTCCATTAAGGAAGGTGTTGAATGGCCCCACTCTGAATAGTATAACATTAGGAATTCATTTTAACATATGAATTTTGGGGGATACAAATATTCAGATCAAAGGATTCTGTCCCTGCTTCCAGCAAAGTTCTGCCCGTCTCTATCATAAGGTGCATATGTTTTATCCCAAAGTCTTAACTTGTTTCTGCATTACCTTTACAGTTGAAATCCAAAGTCTCATCTAAATCAGAAATGAGACAGACTCATCTAAAGATTTATCATGAGAAAAAGTGTTCTCCAGATGAGAAGCTGTAAAATCAAACATGTTGTGCTTCCAAAATACAATGGTGGGACAGGAATTGTAGAGACATCCCATTCCCAAAAGGGAGAAACAGGAAAGAAGGAGAAATGACCTATCCTGAGCAAATTCAAAACTCTTCACTAGCAATGGATGGGCTTGCTATTAATTGTTTCACTGTTCCTGGTGGAAACAGCATAATTCTTTCCTGGTAACTTTGGAAAAAATCCTAAATTGATTCTAGTTTACCATTTGCCAGGCATTGAATTAAGTGACCTCCTCTGAAACCAGACAAAGATATGGTACATCTTGAACCATAAGAGGTAAGCTGGAACATTTACCATTTTCATTTAATACATAAAAACATTAAGAAAATTAAAGTGACCATTGTGTAAACTACATGGTACCCGTGAGTACCTGGGTACTCAAACGCAAGTTTTCCAAGTCTAACACCTATTGTTTTTCATTTGTTTTAAGGTACACATGAAGAAAATCAAGAATACCCTATTTTGAATAGTTGAAAGAAAGCATGGGTGTATGTCTTTTTCTGGATTTACCTGGCTGCTGAAATAATGGAGTCTTGCCATTTGGAGTATGAGTAAGCTTTTGATCAATCAATCATTATTTATTGTTCATGGAGAAAGTATTAAAGGTACACAGAAGAAGAAAAAAAAACAACGGTCCATGCATTCATTTAGCAATATTAGGACATTTTAAAAACTTTTTCAACACATGAGTATATGAAAAGTGCTAAAGAATTCACAGAGAAGAGAGAATATAACAGATCATTTTCAACAAAGCCACCACTAACAACCACTGGAGAGAGAAGAACTTATTCAGTAAATGGTGCTGGAAAAACTGGAGCACATGTAGAAGATTAAAATAAGACCTTTACCTAACACCACACACGAAAATCAACTCTAAATGAGTCAAAGACCTAAATGTAAAACCTTAAACTATAAGAAGCTTAGAAAATGTAGGAGCACCTTTATGGAAACTGCAACTGGCAACCAATTTCTGATCAAAACCCCAAGTTCCCTTGCCATAAGAGATAAGACAGACAAGTGGGACCTCATCAAACTGACAAGCAGCTGCAAAGCAAAAGAAACCATCAAGAGATTGGGGAGACAGCTCATATACTGGAAAAAAAATATTTGCCAGCTATATATCTAAAAAAGGCCTGATATCCAGGATCTACAAGGAAATCAAACATACCAAAAAGAAAAAACAAGCAACGCTTTTAAAAAGTAGGCAAAATATATGAATAGATACTTCCTAAAAGAGGACATACAAGCATCCAACAGATACATGAAAAAATGCTTAGCCTCTCTAATCATCAAAGGAATGCGAATTAGAACTACACTGAGATACCACTTAGTTCCAGTCAAGATGGCCATCAACAATAACTTGAAAAACAACAGATCCTGGAGAAGATGCAGAAATAGGGAACACTTCTACACTGTTGCTGGAAATGTAAACTGGTACAACCTCTGTGGAAAACTGTCAATTCTTAAAAGATCTAAAAATCAACCTCCCATATGAACCAGCAATCCTCCTTTTGGGAATACATCTGGAGGAAGTAAAATCATTCTACAAAAAAGATACCTGTGCCTGCATGTTTATTGCAGTACTATTCAAAATAGCAAAAACGTGGAAGCAACCATGCTGCCCCTTGAAAGTAGACTGAATTTTAAAAATATAGTACATATACACAATGGACAAAATTATGAACTTCACCGCAACTTGGATGGATTTACGGTCTGTGATACTAAGTGAACTATCACAGAAAAAAAATAAAAGAGTACCACATTGTTCTCACTCACAAGCAAACTCTGAACAATTATCATAATAGGTACATGTAAATATCTCAAAATAGTTGGGTGATTTTTCTTGAGTATGTGACAAGAATGTTAACATTTTTCATGTCATTCTTAAGAAGTTTAAGGAAAACTCAAATTTATCTCTTCCCAATACTTAATATAGGCTGAAATAATAAAAGTTTTTTGAAAATAAGCATAGATTTTCATATGCCAACATCACATTTTTTATTCCAACACTTTCTCAATATCATAGCTTCATTTTTTTCCTAAATCTATTTCTAGATGACATCAAAAATCCACTAGCCATTGAATCAGTGTATTTTGCTGCCTTTTATTTTTTACATAATGGCACAGTCAATTAAACTAGTTGTTTAAATTAGTTGTTAGCTGAAACTTGATGCAAGGTAAAAATCTCAGAGGCAGCAATTTCTTCTTTGTCTTATATAAGCCTTAGTACTGAGATTAGATCAGTGAAGGTGTATTCCATGTAGAATGGTTGGCAAGTGAAAGTTTGGTTCTGCTTTCTTTTTTCTTGTAACATACCAGTGCTGAGTTAGCCTCTTAAAGTGTTAAATAATTGGAATTTTTGTTTGGAGATGCACAGAGGATTTTGTTGTCTGGCAATAAGATTAGTATAGTTTTAACAAGTTCATGTGTCTTATAGAATGTCAGACAACAAATTTTAACTGTATTATATACATCTCCCTGTTTTTACATAGGAATAATTCATACTTCTTTATTGAAGTCTTATTTCGTATTTCTGATAATAACAAAAATTCGTATCTTTTTTTATCGTTATTTTTTATTTTGATATTGTGGGGTACAGTTAAGGGTTAGGTATACAAATATGCTTCATTCAGGCCCCCTTGCTGATAACTGGTGTCTCCCCGTCTCCAGACAGATGTTTACTACCATTAGTTCCATCCCCCCCATACTTTCCCAACACTGTCAGTCATTTTCTTATGGTAATACGTTGGATGATCAAGGTCCACTATATGAGTGAGAATATGTGGTACTCAGATCTTTGTTTCTGTGAGAGGTCACTTAGTATTATAGACTCTAGCTCCATCAAGGTTGCTGCAAAATTCATGATTTTGTTCTTTTTTATGGCTGCATAGTATTCCATCATGTATATGTACCGCCTTTTTTTAATCTAGTACTCTTTTGATGGACAGCATAGTTGGTTCCAGGTTCTTGCTATTGTGAACAATGCTGTGACAAACATTCGCGTGCAGGTATCTTTTTTATAGAGTGATTTGAGTTCTTCAGGGTATATTCCCAGAAGGGGGATTGCAGGGTCATATGGGAGGTTGATGTAGAGCTTTTAGGGATCGCCACACTGCTTTCCACAGAGGTTGCACTAGTTTACACTCCCACCAACAGTATAGAAGTGTTCCCTTTTTGCCACACCCTCTCCAGCAGCTGTTATTTTTTGAGTTGTTGATAATTGCCATTTTGACTAGAGTTATGTGGTATCTCAGTGTGGTTTTGATTTGCATCTCCCTGATGATTAATGAGGTTGAGCATTTCTTCATGTGTCTGTTGGTTGCTCGGATGTCTTCCTTTGTGAAGTGTCTGTTCATATCTTTTGCCCACTTTATAATAGGGTTGTTTGATTTTTTTTTCTTTTTTTCTTTTCAGCACGTTTGAGTTCCTTGTAGATTCAGGCTGTTAAGGCTTTGTCAGACCTGGAGTTGGCAAATACTTTTTCCCAGTCTGTAGGTTGTCTTTCTGCTCTCTTGATGGTTTCTTTGGCTTTGCAGAAGCTTGTCAGTTTAATGAGGTCCCACTTGTCTAGCTTATCCCTTATGGCCTGTGGGTTTCGAGTTTTGTTCAGGAATTGGATGCCAGTTACAATTTCCATGAGGGTATGTCCTTCATTTTCTAAGGTTCTTATGGTTTGAGGTTTTATATTTAGGTCCCTGATCCATTTGGAGTTATTTTTTGTGTATGGGGATAGATAGGGGTCCTGTTTCAATCTTCTGCAGGTAATTTGAAAGGTATTGCATTGAATCTGTAGATTGCCTTAGGTAAGATGGACATCTTCAAAATGTTGATTCTTCCAATCCATGAGCATGGTATATTTTTCCACTTGTTTGTGTCATCTTTGATTTCTTTGAGCAGAGTTTTGTAGTTTTCATTGTAAAGCTCTTTCATGTCTCTGGTTAGGAAGATGCCAAGGTATTTCATTTTTTGTGGCTATTGTGAATGGAATTGTGCTTCTTATTTGGGTTTCTGTTTATTTATTATTGGTGTAAAGAAACGCGATTGTCTTTTGCACATTTTTTATATCCTGAGATTTTGCCGAAAGTCTTTATCAGTGTAAGGAGGTTTTTGGCAGATTCTCTTGGGTTTTCAAGGTATACAATCATGTCATCTGCAAAGAGAGATAATTTGACTTCCTCTTTTCCTATTTGGATACCCCTGATTGCCTTCTCTTCTCTGATCGCTCTAGCCAGGACTTCCAATACTATATTGAACAGGAGGGGTGAGAGTGGGCATCCTTGTCTTGTTCCAGTTTTCAGGGGAAATGGTTCCAATTTTTGTCCGCTTAGGAGTATGCTGGCTGTGGGTTTCTCGTAGATGGCTTTTACTACTTTGAGGTATATTCTCTGTATGCCTAGATGTTCGAGGGTTTTTATCAAGAAGGGGTGCTGGATTTTATCAAAAGCTTTTTCTGCATCTAATGATATAATCATGTGGTTTTTGTTTTGACATCTGTTGATGTATTTAATTACATTTATTGTTTTATGAATGTTGAACAAGGCTTGCATTTCAGGGATGAATCCTACTTGGTCATAATGGATGATTTTTGAGATGTGTTGCTGAATCCAGTTTGCTAGGATCTTGTTGAGAATTTTAGCGTCTATGTTCATCAAAGATATTGGCCTGTAGTTCTTTTTTTGTTGAATGTTTACCTGGCTTGGGTATCAATGTGATGCTAGCTTCATAAAATGATTTGGGGAGGGTTCCATCTTTCTCAATCGCCTGAAATAGCTTCAGTAGGATTGGAATCGGTTCCTCCTTAAATGTCTTGTAGAATTCTCCTGGAAAGTCATCTGGTTTGGGGCTTTTTTTTTTTGTAGGTAGTTTTCTTATTACATAGTCAATTTTCTTGATTGTTATTGGTCTATTTAGGGTCTCAATTTCTTCTTGTTTCAACCTAGGCAGGTTGTGTGATGACAGAAAGTCCTCCATTTCCTTGAGGTTTTCAAGTTTGTTTCCATACAAGTGTACATAGTAGTCTCTGATAATCTTTTGTATTTCTTCAGGATCAGATGTGACTTCATCTTTTGTGTTTCTGACTCTGCTTATTTGGGTTTTTCTTTCTTTTTCTTGGTCAGTCTAGCTAGGGGATCATCGATCTTGTTTATCTTTCAAAGAACCAGCTTTTTGTTTCATTGATTTTTTGTATTGTCTTTTTGTCTTCTATGCCCTGGATTTGGACTTTTATTTTGGTGATCTGGATTCTTCTGCTGAAATTAGGGTTTTTGTGATCTTGCTTTTCCAGCTTCCTTAGGTGGCTTGTTAGGCTATTAATTTGTGATCCTTCCATTTTCTTCATGT
>NW_007246439.1:194346-203637 GCF_000164805.1 Carlito syrichta
GACCTTGTTGGTGTCAATGTTTATTTTTATTCCACTGTGGTCTGAGAAGGTGCATGGTAGAATTTCTGTCTTTTTAATTTGCTTATGCTTGATTTTTGGTCGATAATGTGGTCGATCTTGGAATACATCCCATGCGGTGATGAGTAGAATGTGTATTCTCTGGTCTTTGGATGGAGTGTTCTGTAGTTTTCAATTAAGTCCATTTGGTCCAGGGTCACATTGAGGTTCCGAATCTCATTGCTGATTTTTTGTCCTGATGATCTGTCGAGGGTTGTGAGTGGGGTATTAAAGTCTCCAGTTAGAGTCAATATCTTTCTTTAGTTTTCCTAGGAGTTGCTTCGTAAAAGTTGGTGCACCTATGTTAGGTGCATCTATGTTTAGGATAGATATTTCTTGTTGATGGAGTGAGCCTTTTATCATTATGTAGTTGCCCGCTGTATCTTTTTTAATTTTTGATAGCTTAAATGGTATTTTGTCTGAAATTAGGATTATGACTCCTCCTTTCTTTTGTGTTCCATTCGCCTGGAAATTTGTTTCCCGTCCTCTTACTTTGCATCTGTGCATGTCCTTTCTAGTGAGATTGGGTCTCTTGAAGGCAGTATATTGTTGCCTGGTGATATTTTATCCATTTTGCCATTTTATATCTTTTCAGTGGTGCATTTAATCCATTCACATTCAGGCTAATTATTGAAATGTGAGAGTTCATCCCTAATATACAGTTCTTTTAGAGTTGTTCTTCCACTTGGTTTATTGTCTTTCTTTTGTGTTGGGGGTTGGTTCATATGTATTTTATTCTTTTTCCTGTACTCTTGTGAAAAATGTTGCTTTTTTTCCCCCCTTTTCTTCTGTGTTTAGTACTTTCTTAAGTGTTTCATGTAGAGGTGGTTTGGTGGCAGCATAAGTTCTTAGGGATTGGATATCTGGGAAACATTTTAATTCTCCCTCGCTGATGAAGCTTAACCTGGCAGGGTAGGTTATTCTTGGTTGAAATTGTTTATCTTTTAGGACTTTGAAGATAGGGCTCCAAGCTCTCCTAACCTGCAGGGTTTCTGTAGATAAATCTGCTGCTATTCTAATTGGTTTTCCATGGTAGGTAATCTGACCTTTTTCTCTTGCTGCCTTTAGGATTTTTTTCTTTTATGCCTACTTTGTTTAGGTGAATTATTATGTGTCTAGGAGTTGGTTTACTCATTTGTTGTCTTGCAGGGTTCTCTGGATCTCTTGTGTTTGAGTTTTTGCATCATTGATTACTAAGGGAAGTTTTCTTGAATGATCTCATGGAAGGTTTGTTCCAATGTGGTCTCTGTCTCTCTTTCTGCCTCAGACAGACCAATTACTCTTAGGTTAGGCCTCTTGAGGTAATTGCTCATCTCTTGAAGGTTTTTTTCTATCTTTTGGGTTTGTTTTCTGTGTTTTTGAGAGTTTGGGTTATTTCTATATTTTGGTCCTGAAGCTCTGAGATTCTTTCTTCTGCTTGGGTAATTCTGCTTTCCATGTTTATCAGTTTATTGTTTATTTCATTCACAGTATTCTTTATTACTGTTATCTCAGATATCAGCTCCTTTCTAGTTTCTTCTTGAGTCTCAATTCTTTTTAATCTCTCCATTAATGTCTTGATGTCTAGGGTTGTATTTTGAGACCATTCATTCGGGGGGGGGGTGCTCTTCATTGTTTGCATTCCAAATTTTCAGTATTTCCCTTCCCAGGAGTCTGGGAGAGACCCATATTCTTCTTTTGGTTTTTCTTCATTTGTGTAGATTTTTCTCTCTCGTCCCTTAGTGGATCAAGTTCCTGAGTTCTAATCTCCAGCCTCTCTCCTCTGTTTCTGTTGCAGGCAGTTAGCTTGTTGCCTGGGAGATTTGTGACACTAGTCTCTATTCTGCATAGGGAGGGGCTTTGTCTCCTGTTAATGATGTCACTGTGGGAATCGAAGTGGAGGCTCTGATAGGTGGGTGGGGTGATGCGATGTAAATATGCCTTGAAAATGGTGGAGGTGGTGGTTTTACTTTCACTTTTAGGAGCACTCCTGTGGGTTTCTAGGCGGGATCAGCTGCACAGGTGGGCGCTGGATCTGGGGTACCTCCAGCTGGCTGGGGTGGAGGAGAGAGTTGGGCATTCCCTCCTCTGGAGCTGGAAGCCTGTGATCAGCACCTTACTCCAGCTTGGACTTCTGCCCCCTTACACAGGCTTGTGGTCACACACGCTGAGTGCCTCAGTCAGGGTGGGCCTGGGGCTTCTGATCTCCAAGGCTCCAGAGGGCAGGTGGTGGCTCTGGGTCCCTCCCAGGGCACTTTAGCCAGAAAAGGGACTGGTATCTCTAAGGGGTGGGCACTCAGAGCCTCCCTGCATGACTGGCAGCTTCGCACTGGGTGCTGGTCACTACGATGTGGCCGGGGATGGAGCTGGAATCCGGGATTTGAAATTCCCCAGCCGGCCGGAATCACATATAGTGGAGCAGCTGCAGTCTGGTTGCAATGTCTGGCCCTGCATGGGACCAAAAGTTCCCAAGCCTCATACCAATGCAGCTGGAGGTGGGCGGGGGGTGCAGGAAGAAAAGTAATAGTCTTTTTGGGAAACTCATGTTCGGAGAATCTTAGGGATCCACTTATGTGGTCGCCATTCTCAGGTCACCTCTGAAATTCATATCTTAACACCAAGGTGTAATGAATCTATTTTTATGTTTATACCAATATGTTATCTCTTTTATATTTGTAACAGGAAAGGAACCTTTCAAGAAGTTCTGAAATATCCAGAATTCCTTTCAAAGACTTATTTGTTCTTGTTAGAGAAACAGCATTCATTTCCTTGTTGGAGTTCTTGAGCAATGGCTATCCATCCAAATAATTACTTGAAGGATTCTTAAAAATATCTATGCTTGATCTTAAACTTCAGAGGCTTATTTATAAATAAATCGTTGGGGTTGATTTTTTAAAAGGTCTGCAAGTGATACCAATGTGGAACAAAGGCTGAGGATTATATTCAACCTATAAATATATAAACTTTTTGAGGTATTCTGAAAAAAATTGGGTAGAGATCTGGAAGTGTGATATCTCCTGCTTTGTTTCCTTTGCTAAGGATTTTTTTTACTATTCATGGTCATTTATGTTTCCGTATGAATTTTTGTATTGTCATTTCCAGATATGAGAAGAATGATGTTGGTAATTTGATGGTATTGTGTTGAATCTATAGATTGCATTTGATAGGATGGGAATCTTAACAATTTTGATTCTTCCTATCCATGAGCCTCAAATATTTTTCCATTTGTTTGTGTCTTGTATTTCTTTGAGCCATGTTTTGTAGTTCTCACTGTAAATGTCTTTCACCTCTGTGGTTAGGAAGATGACAAGGTATTTCTTTTTTATTTTTCTTTTTAGTGACTGTTGTGAATGTAATTGTGCTTTTTATGGTTCTTGCCTGCTTGTTGTTACTGTATAAGAATAAAACTGTCTTTTACAATTTATTTTGTACTCTGAGATTTTGTCAAAGTTCTTTATAAGTGCAAGCAGGCTTTTGATAGATTTTCTTGGATTTTTGAGATATAGGATCATATCATTAGCAAAGAGGGATAACTTAAGTTCCTCTTTTTCTATTTGCAGACCCCTGATTTCCTACTCTTGTCTAATTGCTCTAGCTGGGACTTCCAACACAATGTTGAATAAGAGGGGTGTGAGTGGGCAGCCTTGTCTTGTTCCGGTTTTCAGTGGAAATGTTTGCTATTTCTGTTTGTTAAGCAGTATGTTAGCTGTGGGTTTATCATAGATGGCACCTACTATTTTGAGGTAAGTTCCTTCCATACCTAGGTATTTGAGGATTTTTATCAAGAAGGGATGCTGGATTTTGTCAAAAGCTGTTTTTGCATCTAAGGATATAATCATGTCGTTCTTGTTTTTACATCTGTTGATGTATTTAATTATATTTATGGTCTTGCAGATGTAAAACCAGCCCTGTGTCTTGGGGATGAAGCCTACCTCGTCATGGTGAATGATTTTTTAGATGTGTTTTTGGATCGAATTTGCTAGATTCTTTTTCACAATTTTTGCATCTATGTTGATAAGGGATATTGTGCTATAGTTCTCTTTTTTGTTGAATCTTTACCTGGTTTGGTTGTCAGTATGATGTTAATGTCATAAAATGATTTGGGGAGAATTCCATCTTGCTCAATCGCCTGGAATACTTTCAATAGAATTGATATAAACTCTTCCTTGTATGTTTTGTAGAATTCTGCTTGAAAGCCATCTGGTCAAGGGCTTTCTTTTTTGTAGGTAGTTTTCTTATCACAAAGTCAATTTCTTAAGTTGTAATGGGCATATTTAGTGTCTCAATGTTTTCTAGTTTCAACCTTGGGAGGTTGTATAATGTCAGAAAGTCTTCCATTTAATTTAGTTTATCAACTGTGTTTCCATGCAGGTGTACATAATAAACTCTGATAGTCTCCTGTATTTCTTCGAGAACAGTAGTGACTTGATCTTTGTATTTCTGATTGTGTTTATTTGGACTTTTCTTTACTTGGTCATTCTGGCTAGTAGTCCATTGATCGTATTAATTCTTTCAAAGAACTAACTTTTTGTCTTGTTGATTTTTTTATGATATTTTTGTCTTCTGTGTCTCCTATTTGGGTTTTTGGTGATCAGGATACTTCTACTAATGCTAGGAATTTAGTGTTCTTGTCTTTCCAGCTCCCTTAGGTGATTTTTTAGGCTGTTAACTTGTGATCTTTCCATTTCCTTGATGTGTGTATGTAGAGATATGAAGTCCCCTCTTAAAATTGTTTTCATCGCATGCCAGAGGCTTTGATAAGAGGTTTCTTCATTTTCATTTTTTCCAGGAATCTTTTAATTTCTGTTTTGGTATCAACCCAGTAGTTGTTCAGCATCATGCTGTTTAGTGTCCATGTCTTTGTGGACTTTGGGGAAGTTTTGTTGATATTGATATTTATTTTTATTCCACTGTGACCTGAGAAAGTACATGGCAACATTTCAACCTTATTGAATTTGTTTATGCTTGATTTATGACCAAATATGTGACCAATCTTGGAGTTCATTCCATGTGGTGGTGAGTAGTAAGTTTATTCTGTAGTTGTTTGGTGGAATATTCTGTAGTTATCTATTAAGTCCATTTTGTTGAGTGTCAAGTTGAAGTTCTCATTACATCCACACTTCAAACATTACTATAGCTACAATAATCAAAACAGCTTGTTATTGGTACAATAACAGGCATATGGAAAATGGAACAGGATGGAGATTCCAGAAGCAAAAGTCTCAATTTCTCAACCAACACGTCTTTGACAAAGCCTCCAACAGCTATCATTGGGGAGAGGAGAAAACCTATTCAGTATATGGTGTTGATCACATGCAGAAGATTAAAATAAGACCCTTACCTATCACCACACACAAAAAATTAACTCTAATTAATGGATCAAAGACTTCAACGTAAAACCTCAAACTAAAATAATCATAGAAAACGCAAGCCGGGCTCGGTGGCTCAGCCTGTGATCCTGCGTCTTTGGGAGGCTGAAGTGAGTGGAATGTCTGAGCCCACGGGTTCGAGTCCTGCCTGGGCAGCGAGACCTCATCTCTACAATAAATAAAAAAATCAGCCGGGCTTAGTAGTGTGCACCTGTAATTCCAGCTACTCGGAAGGCTGAGGCAGAAGAACCGCAGAAGCCCAGCAGGTCGAGACTGCGGTGGCGGTGGCCGGGAGCGGCCACTGCACTCCAGTCTGGGCGACAGAGTGAGACTCCAACTCAAAAAAAAAAGAAAGAAAAGAAAATGCAGGAGATACCCTTATGGAAATTGGAACTGGCAACTAATTTCTGATCAAAACCCCAAGTACCCATACCATATGAGATAGGATAGACAAGTGGAACCTCATCAGACTGACAATATTCTGCAAATCAAAAGAATCCATCCAGAGAGTGGGGAGACAGCCTACTGAATGGGAAAAAACATTTGCCAAGTGTATGTCTCAAAAGGCCTAAAATCTAGGATCCAAAAGGGAAAAAACAAACAGTCCCATTAAAAGGGTGGGCAAAAGACATGAATAGACACTTCTCAAAAGAAAATATACAGGTAGCCAACAGACACATCAAAAAGTGCTCAGTCTCACTAATCACCAGAGAAATGCAAATCAAAACCACACTGAGATACCACCTAACCCCCGTAAGAATGGCTATCATTAATAAACCAAACAACAACAGATGCTGGTGAGGATGTGGAGGAAAATGAACGCTTCTCCTCTGCTGGTTGAAATACAAACTAGTGCAACTTCTTTGGAAGACAGTGTGGTGATATCTGAAAGAACTAGAAATTGACCTTCCATATGACCCAGTAATTCTCCTATTGGGAATATACCCAGAAGTATTTAATCATTCTACAAAAAAGATATCTACACAAGCATGTTCATTGCAGCTCTATTCACAATAGCAATAACATGGAACCAACCATGTTGCCCATCAAAACTGGACTAGATGTGGTACATATACACAATGGAATATTATGCAGCCATAAAGAAGGACAAACATATGGACTTTGCAGCAACTTGGTTGGATTTAGAGTCTATCAAATTCAGTGATGTATCATAGAAACAAGGAAGAGAGTACAATGTGTTCTCACAAGTGTTTATTCTGTGTTAAATTGTATTTTCTTTTGTGTTAAATACCATACACTTATTTTCATCTAAATATAATTCTCACTATATGTCAGTTAAATTAATTCCCTTGTTCCAGTCAATTAATATTCTGTCAGTTTATACTTTTTAGTTTAATTTTTGAAAGTGATAGAAAGTTGGGCACAGTGGTTTTCTATCACAGTACCTATAATCCCAGCACTTTGGGAGGCAGAAGTGAAAGTGTTGCCTGAGTTCACAGGTTCGAGACGAACCTGGAGAACTTGGAGAGACATCGTCTGTAGAATTAAAAAAAAAAGTTAACTGGGTATGGTGGTGCATTCTTGTAGTTCCAGCTACTTGGAAGGCCAAGGCAGAAGGATCACCTGAGCTCAGCAGGTCGAGGTTGCAGTGGCCGTTAGCGTGCCAATGTACTCTAGCCTGGGTGACATAGTGAGACTCCAATTTTAAAAGAAAAAAATTAAAGTGATAGAAAGGGCTGGGCTTGGTGACTCATGCCTATAATCTCAGCAGTTTGGGAGGCCAAGGTGAGAGGATGACCTGAGCCTATGAGTTCGAGACCAGCCTGGGTCACTTGGCAAGACCTCATCTCTACAAATAATCTAGAAAATTTAGACAGGTGTGGTGGCATGTGCCTGTACCTCCAGCTACTTGGAAGGCTGAAGCGGAAGGATCACTTGAGATCAGCTGGTCGAGGATGTTGTGAGTGTGAGCGTGCTACTGCTGCACTTCAGCCTGGATGATAGAGTGAGACTCCAACTAAAAAAGAAATGAGCCGGGCTCTGTGGCTCAGCCTGTAATCCCAGTGCTTTGGGAGGCTGAGGTGAGTGGATTGCCTGAGATGGCGGGTTTAGGCCCTGCCTGGGCAACTTGGCGAGACCTCATCTCTACAATAAATCAAAAAATCAGCCGGATGTGGTAGCGCGTGCCTGTAGTTCCGGCTACTCGGAAGGCTGAGGTGGAAGGATCGCCGGAGCCCAGCAGGTCGAGGCTGCGGTGGCTGGGAGCGGCCACTGCACTCCAGTCTGAGCGACGGAGTGAGACTCCAACTCAAAAAACAAAGATAGAAAAAGATGTATTTATAGATTAAGATATAAATACCTTTATAGCTTTATAGTTTTAGTGTATAAGGTCAGTAATCTTAATATCAATACATTAAGATTCAAATCAATTGGTACATTCATTTATAATTTCAGTATTTTAAATATACTACTTTATTTGGTTTTGAATCTGTCTTTCTTTTAAATCAAATCTTCCTATACTCAGTATTTCTATCTCTGAAGTGTTTATCATTTATTAAAGGAGTCTTTCCATCATACTAGAGCAATAGAATGTGCCATTGGAATGATACCTGGCCAAATCTTTTCAAGAGATTCCTTCCTTTTGAAGTGTGGCTCATTACTATCGCATTGTTTCATAGCTTATTTTCTTTCCCTTTGCTAGGACTTCAGGGTCTCCGTGTTACTTATCCGTTTTTTATAATAACCACTTTATTGTACAAAATGAAATAACAGTCTTGACAGAATGTACATTTTCTAGAGGTTCTCTTTGTCTGCTACTCTATCTGCACTGATAGAAAATATAAAAATGGTTTGGCCTTGAGTCATTTTTTATCTGAGCCTGGAGTGTCTGACCTCTGGGAAATATTTAGCATACACTGTTCACGCAATAGTAAGGTAGAAATAAAGTCTCCATTTTGCTTATCACACCTATTCCAGAGTAGTACTCTAAAATTTTGCTATCTCAGTGGCCCTTCAAAACAAATTGGCAACTGGAAGTTCTTGTGAAAACATTGCGATGATTAGTAATATATAGCTTTGTTTCCCTGACCACAAATTATTAGAAGAGGAACTTATACTCCATGAAAATGTAACTTTGTAGAGACTAGACTGCTGAAAGGCAGTGACTTGGAACATCACTAAGAGAGTGGACTCTCTAAATGTGTGATTTTGGCATGTTTATTTAATGGCTATAGGCATCAATTCCTCCAATTAAAAAAAAATAAAAGATACTAGCTACACTTATTTTATATAGTTGTTACTAGGCTTAAATAATATGATATAAATCAGCTAGATCCTTGTAAGAATTTATTAAATGTTAGTGATCATTATTATTATCTCTTAGAGAAATCTGAGCAATGGGCATACTCCCTTGAATAGCTATTAATTAGCCAATCTTATTATTAATCAGAAAAATTACATGGTATGAAGAAAGAAGGAAAGAGCAACTTGAAATTGATGCAGAGAGGTTGATATGCAATAAAACAGAGTCATTATACAAGGAAGAAGGTCAACAAGTTACTGCAACAGCAAGTGCAGCATGGGACAATAGCCTCATTCGCCATCATGTTTGACCATTGAAATTGTATTGTCTGTTCATGTGCTCCAGTGAATTCTCATGGCTGAAGGCATTTGTGTGTACTTCGACATATATTCTTAGAGCCATACTTCAGTATTATATAATATTTTGTTTTACGAAATGATGTCATTTTCATCAGAACTTTTTTTTTTTTTTCAGTTAGAGTCTCACTCTGTCGCCCAGACTGGAGTGCAATGTTCACTCCCGGACACCACAGCCTCGACCTGCTGGGCTCCGGCGATCCTTCTACCTCAGCCTTCCAAGTAGCCGGAATTGCAGGCATGTGCTACCATGCCCGGCTGATTTTTT